>NC_083344.1:91041585-91341585 GCF_019175385.1 Lycium barbarum
GTTGACTAAGTGACATACCGGCCTTTTTTCTTTTTGAGCTTTTCTTTTTTTTCCTTGTTGCTTTCCAACTCAGTCAGACTGCTATGCCCCATTCCCTCACACTGCTATCGTTCCCTTGTTGTGTTTCATTAGCTCATCGTTATTCTGTATTTTTCTTAAATCTTTTTTCTTTCATCCATAGGAGTTTCACTAGTTGTGCATTTATTCTTCATCTTTTTCCTATCCAATTCTAGTAAACCTTGTTCATGATTTGAATTTTGGATTGCTATTCAGACATTGCTTTTTGCCTTGTATAGGTTGGAGACCATTCTGCACAAATTAGAGGTTTTAGATCACAAGGCCCGAGAAAGAGCAGGAGTGATTACTCCTACTCTTGGCTCACCTATCCCAGTGCTTCTAAGTTTTGATGCTGCTGTTGAGGTGAAAATAGCTCTGCTTAATCTGTTTCTTTTTGCTGGTTTTACTTTGACCTTTTTGTTGCTTTTTTATTTAAAAGAGTCTCCTTTCGAGTAGTTGATATATTGGTTTTGGTAGTAAGTACACATTTTTGTTGTTAATGTGGATTTTGTAGAGAACCTGTGTTCATTACTTTAGTTTACCTCTTACGTTAGTCTGCAAATATACAACAGAATTCTAGAGGCAATGTGTCGCATGATCAGATGAAGATCAACACAATTTTTTTCTTTTTGTAGTCCTTCTGATTTTGTTTCTTGACTAAGTGATCCGATGAACTAAATGATCTTAAGGGATGCATGGGAGGTATTTTCAAGAGTCATCATGGGTAATAGTTTTCTAGTGCCAGCTAATGTCTCTTTTGGTTGTTTGATCCATTGATTATCTGCTCTTTTATCTAGTCGTGAAAAAGAAGCTTTCACATGAAGCTGTTGAACTATGGATGCAATTATATTACGTAGTTGCAGAAAATTGCCGATGTTGTGGTATCTCAAATGACTTCCTCTACGGAAACAGAACTACCAAAATCCAATGATAGTTATGTGTAGCTTCTGGTCTTTAACATTGAAGAAGGATTACATCGAGACCAAAGAGTTTGATTTCTTATACATTATGGACTTCTCATACTTTCTAGTCTTTGGTAAGTAAAGAGATAGGTTCCACTTTCAATTTGACAACATGAAGGTTTACTTTTAACTTCTAAAATTCTCAGTTAAGGACCTGAAGAGATATCAATTTAAGATAGGAATTGTGTTGAACTCACAGCTGACAGTATCACGTAAGGAAGTTTGAAATCATTGGCCTTCTTTGGTATTTTTTACTGTCAAGTTGAAAATTTCCATGTTCCGGTATGCATCTTGTCAGTTCAATGGAAAGGGACAACATCTTTTGTAGGAAATATCTGAAAATTACTGTTTCACTGAGAAACATCAGTTTGCAACTTATGTCAATGTATTGAATATGTGCCTTCTTTAGGTATGGAGGCATCTTTATTTGGGGGAAATATTTTCATTTGTTCAGTTCTAAATGCATAACATGTACAAGAGTTTTCTGCTTCTTGCGTGATCTTAATTCTGGATGTCATGACTGATTTTCTTTCATGAGATTGTTTGCTTCTCTGAGTGTTGTGATTCGGTAGTTTTACTTATTTTCTGAGGAGTTGGCTAGCGTTGAGTCTAATGGTTCATCTTTCTTTCTTTTTCCTGAGATCCAGGCGTTGCAATCTCTAACAATCAAATATGGAGTTTTCCAGTCAATTTATACGTACTGGAAAGACAAGGTACCTATTCTTCACCGATTTATGTTTTGTGATTTAACAACATTTTATATTGTGCAATTTGATGAAGACAAAGTAAATGTGATTCCAGTTGGAGGGATCATCAAAGTTGGTATTGAAACAGATATCTGTATGCATACAACAGACATCTATAAAGTTCTTCTCCACTTATTCTAATACTAGCAAGGTCACATTGTAATCAGTAAGTCTACAGATGAATCTGTCCTGTCAAATTTCAGATCATGTTTGATTATCACAAGCTATACACATAGGTGCTAATGCAAGCCTTTTTGAACAAAGAATTTTTAGTTTGGATCATTTCGGATGGCTGAAACTATGTATCTTAAATGGTTGTGAACGGATATGTGGCTTCTATTAGGTAATCCATTCTGATATAAAAAGACCTAATTTACTGGATATATATAGTCCTAAGGGATTAGTTTCAAAAAATATAGTCTTAAGGGATTTTAGTTGAAAACGTCTATTTAAAAAAATTGTATGTGGTTATATGACTTAACGCTTAGAACTTCCTATTTTTTGTATTTTGATAGCCATGTTGTCCGGGCTAGCTTGCGCTTCCGATTTTTCTTTTTTCTTTTTTTAAGAACTTCCTATTCAATTTTAATACTGGACTTTATATGCACGGTGATAAGTTTCTTGATATCTCAATCATTATTCAGTTATGTACCAACATGCAATGGGCTTCAAGTGCTTGACTAATTAATTGGTGCTATGATATTTTCTTTTTTATTATCAGCTTTGGTAGATTCTTAGTAAATTGGTATTTTGAAGATGAATCTCACGCATCTCTTTTTCTTGGGAATTCACATTTCTTGTCTATCAGCGAGAACGGTGGCAGAAGCCTATTCTTCGGCGTTTGCAGGTCAAGTTTTAATTTCTGTATTGTAATCCAACTATAAGTGATTGCATTGGTGTTACACATAGTACAGATATGGTTTGTCAAGCAATCTTCTTTGCCTTCCATAACCTCATCAGTTTTTTTGGCACAAGACACGGGGATAAGGTTCTCCTCCCTGAATTTTCTCTGATGATTTTATCATTTAAAATTAGTTCTCCGGACTGTCTCATCAGAAGAAACAAAAAAGAGATATCTTGAGATAGTTAGCCTCTTAAAGTCAGTGATTCCGTTTTTTAATTTATGTTAATAAATAACCTGACGCTCTTCTTGCTGGTGGTTTTAAAATCTCTCTTCAGCATTATATAGTTTTTGAATTCATTGTGATTTGGTTGTCATGTTAGATAATATGTATAATCTCTATATCCTAGTTCAGATACACTGCTTGTGTTGAAAAACATATGTTGCAAACTGATTAATAGGAAGGGAGAAAATGGAAAGAAAGAGGTGGTAGCTCCTTGAATTTATGTTAAATATTAATTTCAAGAAGTACCAAGAAAATTTGCATAAACCAACTTATTCCCCCTTTCAGTTTTCGCCTTTTCTTCTCTTCTACTTATGTCTGAATTTTTCCAGCATTTAGTCTTCTTGTATGTCAAATTAATTTTCTCTTAGTACAGGTAAATTACCTCAGTGCTTTTCATTGTGTTCTCAGTTTGCCTGGCTATATGAAACAACTTTACTGGTTCTCTTTGACTGTTTTGGGCCTTCAATAAGCATCAATCGACGCCATGACCAGATTCTTCTATTGATGTTTTCTTTCATTGCTTCATATTAGTTAAACATATTTCCAAGCACTATGCAAGAGGTTTTTTTGCAAAGTTATTTTGGGAAGTTACTTTCTTCTAGTAGAAGAGAAGCTGGACTCAGATCTTGCAATAATATTATTGCTCTTAATTGGGCTATACTTATAGAAGAAAATACTAAAATGTACCAGTGAAGCTCCGTAGAAACTAGAATTTGGTACTTTTGCTTGTTCAGCACTTAATGCTACGCATTCCATTTCTTTAATATCCCGTCCTCATTCTTGACGATGAGCGAGATATTTCAAAAAGAATGTTTCTAGTTGTTTCATATCCCTCAAAGCTAAAAGTTCTAATTGCATTCAGGACCTTAAATTATGTGTTCACACGATTAAGTCATCTGGTCTAGTATTCCATGTTGATGCCTCCTGATCATCCTATTCAGTATTTCCCTCTCTTTTATTCGCTTAATCTTCTTCTGTGGTTACTTCCCTTTTTATATTTCTTCATAACCTTCTTTTTCAATTGAGCAAGAATGGTGGAGAAAGTGGGGGGTGTTTTCTTGCACCATTGGTGGCCTTACTCAGTTATTTCCGTGCCCCGTTATATCCCACTTTAGTCACTCCTGGCAGTGTAGTGTCCCTTTCAATAAATATACTCACATTCCAGCAATGTATTCAGACTTCTGCGGTTGTATATTCGGTTAGTAAATATGGTGATATAAGATAATTGAGCTTTTATCTCTGTATAAAAAGCAAACAGTTAGCTGTCCTCACTTTTTTTCTTTCTTGCTTTCATGTGTCGCTTTATTTTTACTCCTTTCTTTTGGTGGAGACTTTTTTCTGGTGGGAGGGGGATGGCAGGTAAGGGCGCAATGAAATCTCCTTTTTTTTCCATTTCAGATTGAAGGTATTGTTAATATTATTGCTGACATATTCTCAATATATCACATATTTTTGCAGCTGCTTTTCCCGTTTGATCAATATAGTCGTGTAACAATTCTCACATGAATGTTGTTGCATCCTCACTCCTGTTTGCACCACCAACTTTCTCTAACATGTGACCGGTGATATCATTCCTAATGAAAAGTTTCATGTTCCTTTTCTTTATTTTGTTTTGGTGGATTTTGATATATGCACCTTCGTAAGAGATGATCATAGTTAAATTTGGTGTGCCGTGACCCTATTAGTTAAAGATTACATCCTGACTGCTGTTTCTACCTTCATTCTTGCAGCCCCCTCCTCCTGTTAATGATACCAATCCATATAATGTATTTAGGCCAAGGGAGAAGGCTCACAGGCTTCACACAAGGAGGGTATGCGACTGTGGTTACTTTGACCTAATATTTTATTAAATCATCGGCCTTGATGATTAGTTGTTATGAGGTATTTTATTTTGCTTACCCTTTTCTGGTATAGATGCAAAGGAGGGAAAACAATGTGCAGTCATTTGAAAAGCTTCGCCAGGTAAGTGGGGAATTACAGTTAGAGTTCTCAATTCGTTTCTTCCGCATGTTCTGACAACTAGAAACAAAAAAATTACCAACAGGGATTTTGTTTGTGGAGGTTTTATCGTGTCCTTACCCCTCTGTTGGCCCAGATCACTCTTTTATGACAGGTCTTGCTCAGCCTCTTTCTTAGTCTGACCTGCATTATAATATTTTTTGCACAACCGGATGACCTTTCTTTATCACCCTTCATTTTATGTACTTTTAGCTGTATCATCCAATCTATCTTCAACTTCTGCATGGTTTGAACATGGTATATTGGTATTGCAACACCAAGCCAGAATAATCACGCTTTTTTGTGTTTTAACCTCCCTCTTTTCCGTAATGAATTTGAACATCTTCTTAATATATTTTAAGTTGCAAATTGCAGGTCATTTTTGCATGTTCTTGGTGCCCACACCTGGCATCATTGCTTATCTGAGACACATTCTCATATAGAATGATTGTCTTGGTGATATAAGAATAATGAACTAAGAAACAAAAGCTATTGCCCGGCATGATTTCCTCTAGCACGCCTCCCATATACTTGGTTAGAGGGATAAACTGCATCTCGTGCAGGGGCTCTGCTGTCTACAGATGAACAAATATTGTATTTCTTTCTCAAATTGAACTGTATTGTATAAACTCTTATATGTCTCACATTCTGCAGGTTAGGCGCAACCTTGACCAAGCAAAAACCATTCTTGAGGCTCTCATCAAGGTTTGTCTTTCTTAATAATTGCAATGTGGAAAACTTAAAAAGAACTATTGCATTACAATATGAAGATATGAAAGCATGTTCTTTTATCCTTGTAAGCTTGTTCCCACAAAATGAAGAAATTACAGACCTATACAAAGTCGATCTGTCTGATCCCCCAATCAGCAGTTTTCAACTCCTTTGATGTGATTATATGCAGAGAGAGGAGAAGAAACGAGAGGTTGTGGAGAGTGAGGTTAGTCTTCAGAGACTTCAAATGAAGCACAAGGTATGTGGAGTGTGGTATTATTTTCTTTCTCCTTCGCAACTTTTAAGCTTGTAATACCTACTTGCGGAAGTGATATTGCTATTTGACAATCCACAATTAAATTACTTTTTTTACGGCGTCACAACAGGAGGCAGCATTTTATGAGTATGCCTGCTCCCTAGTTAACAATGATTGCTTTCTGAGTTGTATGAAATTGTGAGTTTATTAGAGATTACACGCTGATATGAATTAACCTCCAATTGTAGTACTGGAAAAGAACATTTCTGTAATCCATTAAAAGTTGTGTGCCGAATAGGCTGGTAATAAATCATTTTGGATAGGTTAAAGTAGAGTTAACTCTTTATGGCAGTACTATCTTTGATCGTGGGAGAGATCTTTCTTAGCTAACTGCCGTTTGTCAACTTCCATATTACCATGGCCTCTTCAATTCAATATCTTTTAGCACCGTGACTGGTTCTCCGCTCTTCATGGTAATGTGGAATGCGATTTGATTCTGAGTTAAATAGTAAGACTTTTTCGGTTTCCAGAATGAAATTGAGCTTTTTGAGGACATGTTGGCTCTGCCTGGATTTCCTTCCTTCCCAAATAAGTTTTGTTCAAGTGAGGAGGAATATGGCGACTCAGATGACGCTGCTGTTAGCCGTCCACATGCTCAGGCTGCTGTCTCACCAAATCTTACCTTCATTGACTCAAAGCCGGTGATGGCCTCTGCTGGAAGCATGAGGCGAGAGCGAGTGTTGAAACGGCGATATGTCCCACATGGATGGCTCCACAAATTGGTGCTTACCTACTCTTCTAATAATTTTTTTTTACTCGATCCTCTTTAATCATTCATATATTCATATATTCACATATGAGTTACTTTTCCTTTGTGTGTAAGCACGTGCTACATAGAACTTAACGCACTCGTAGTACTAAACTAATTACCAGACTTTGCTCTTATTGGTTTGCTGTAGGATCCAAATGAGCCACTTCTCCTGTTTACTAAACCTCTTGATCCAGAAAAATTGGCAGCTGCAAGTATTACACCTCCAGGTTCTTCAATGGAAAATGGCCTAGTTGGACAAACATTCAACTCTCGTGGAAGGATTGGTCGAGGTGGCAGAATAGTGTTTGATAGATGGAACCCACTTATGCATACTCCAATTGAGTGTGGTGATGCTTTATATGTACCACCAAAGGCCCTACATTATGCTCATCCCTGATGCAATCAACCCTTCCCTAGCTTCATTTGTCCATCCGCGTTAAGATTTTGTTTACATGATATTTGCCATGGAGACAGCTCAAGACATGAGGGAGATTTCGAGTTGGTGATTTTCCAAGATTTTGAGCCCGTTATGGATTTTGGCGAAACTAGAAAACTATCTTTTGTAGACAGTGGCGAAGGCAAGGAGAGCTGTAGAGTACATTGTGTGTCCTTTGCCATGGTAGCATGCCTCTTTGTTTTACTACTGCAGGATGTATCATTCTTATTGTCTCTTTTATAGGTATTTTTGTGCGAGTATTATATTTATGTCCATGATGATAGGAAAATACAGAGCTTCTTCCTTTATGCATAACTGGATAATGTAAGCTTTTGCTGTAAATGAAAAGATGAATTTAACCAGTTTTAGTCGTACATTGTGATAAACTTATTTCCTCGTCATTTTATTTTCTTGTTTCACTTTATGATCGGATCTTTTAGTAAGGCCCAGCCAGTGTTGAAAATTGAAATCTGTCATCATGATGCAGCTGAGACTAATCAAATTATCTTGTGATTATTTGTCTGTATTTCTGACAATTTATTAGAAGTTGAGCTGTTGATGTTTATATCGATCGATCATAAAAAAAAAATTATTATTCATTCCGATTAAGCTTCCTTCCTATTAATCGGGAGGTTATTGTAAGTCGTGATATTATTTCACGTTAGAAATCTGAATATGATAAAGCCTATAAACTATAGAGCTACTATCATTTATTTATTGTAAATTGTGGAATAATTTATTATAAATGAGGAATTCACAAAAATCTCTGTGTGCGCATTCAATCTATTGAAAT
Organism: Lycium barbarum; assembly: GCF_019175385.1. Taxonomy (NCBI): domain Eukaryota; kingdom Viridiplantae; phylum Streptophyta; class Magnoliopsida; order Solanales; family Solanaceae; genus Lycium; species Lycium barbarum. The sequence continues at coordinate 91,049,483 of NC_083344.1, forward strand.
GAGGGTAATAAAAAAAAAAGATTTATTATGAACATTGTTCCATTAATGTATATATAAAAAAAATACGATTTATTATGAACATTGTTCCATTAATATATACATATATAAATTAAAAAAAGAGTCAATTAGATGCAAATAATGAACAGAGATAATGAATCGTAATGGAAATCAGGTTCCAATTTCATAGAATAGTTAATATGGATGGGTTATTTATAATGATAGACAAATGAAAGACTTTCTCAAGATTTTGATTGATCCACTTGAGATTTTTAAACTAAACAGGTTGGGTGAGCTTGCAAATTCACTCAGTCTCATTGAACAAATAAACAATTGAATTGTTTTAATTGCCTGGTGGCAACGCAATTTCAATTTTATTGAATTAACAGATCAATGTACTACCAGACAATTTTTTTTTTTAATTCGATAAGTTTTGAAAAAACATTTCGACATATTTATTTAATTATTATGAAAATCAATCATACTGTTCTGGTTCTGGGATTTCCAGACTTGAAGGTGGCGCGAGAAAAATGTGTCTTTCAAATTTTCCAACATTGTTGCACCACCTCTTGCATAGCAAGGGTGGCACACGATTGTTGTTTTTCTTGCTCGATTAGGAGTTGGTTTTAAAAGCCCTAGGCGTCCCCATACTCTATAAATATCACTTTTCGACGGAATTAAATGACCTAAGACATAATTTCGTGTAGAGCTAGGGCGTGGAACAGTTCGTTATCAAGTTTTTTTGTTTTTTACCATTATTTCATCATTAATTCTTGTAAGTATCATGAATTCTTGTTTTGGTCATTCAAATCACGAGTAGCTAATTTTTATAGTTATATTGTATAACCATAAATATTGACATTTGAAGATTATTCTATCTTAGTTCGACTTATCACTTGTGATTGTTTCTTTAATTCTACATTTAATTGCTTAATTGTAGCACATCATTAAATTTTATAGACTATCTAATATACATGCTTGGGAAATTATTTAGATTAGAGGAGAATTAAAAAGGGCTTATCTAATTCCCTGAAATCCGGGCACAGATTTGCTGCTAGGGTGGGGATAAATTTAGTTATTTTGCTCAATTGAATACCTTAGACATTATGCATTCTTAATAAATTAGTTCCACAGGAATATAAGGGGCGATCTATTTTGAATAGGCAAGTAGTAGTTCGGTAGAACACTACGAGTATTAATAATCTGCTTAATTAGTAATTATCGATTATTTGGATTTATGAAAAATAGTTTGAAAACTCAATATGTTTGGTGAACCAACCACAATCCTGAAATATTCATTTTTTTTGTGCGGATTGCCCTTCCAAGGCACTGGTCTTTAATTTTTGGCCCTCAAATTGGTGGTCTTTAATTTTTGTCCCTCAAATTGATGGTCTTTAATTTTTGTCCCTCAAATTGATGGTCTTTAATTTTTTCCCTTCGCCTAATACCCCCGGCTTAGTAAAAAAAAAAAGTGGATTAGCAAGGCAAAGTTTCAAACTCTACCTTAAGATAGAGTTGCATTCAAAACTCTGTCTCAGGCTTAACTTTGCTACAAAACTTTGTCTTGCGATTTTTTTTTTTGATTGAGCCGGGGTTTGAACCCCAAACCTCATGATATTAGGCGAAGAGCAAAAATTAAAGACCACCAATTTGAGGGACAAAAATTAAATACCAATGCCTTTGAAGGGTTATCGTGCAAATGACCCTGAAATATTCATCTCTTTGTGTTTATTCTAAGCTCTACACTCTCGTTCATGATAATTTGTTAGCATAAATTAATTAGTTTACACTTTTACCGTAGTTAATACAAAAGAATCACCATTTGGAGAAAATATTCGATTAATTAATTGGCAGTAGTTAAGTCTGTTAATCGTTGATCATAAGTCTATGTGGGTTTGACACTCTATTTTAGAAATTACTATATTACTTGTACTACCACGTATATTTGCGTGTGCCTTTGAGAATAACAATAAATTGTGAACAATTGAATATATGCAAGTTCTGTCAATCAACAAGACATGCAAATAATTTAATAAGACAAGAGAGTGATGATTGTACCAAAGTAACCTAAGTTATGACACCGATTATACGCTTATAACTTATGCAATTTAGACTAGCGAACTAAACTATTTAATAAGATAAGAGAACGAAGATTCTATCAAAGTTATGATTGGCTATCATATTGAATATTGAACATAAGCGCGTTTTGCCAATTTGGCAAGACTTGGGCATATTTTAAGTTTTTAACAAGATATGAGAATGAAATTATACTAAAAGTTATGATCCACCAGGCGCTATCATAACTTGCGAACAATTGAACATATACAAATTTTACCATAATTGCAAGACTTGTGAGCAATTTAATAAGGGAAAAGAGTCAAATATACCCCCGTAGTATCAAAAGTAATACAAATATCGGAAAAGGGCCAAAATTACCCCTGAACTTTGGGAAATAGTTCATTCATACTATTCGTTATACTATAGGGCCAATTATACCCTTACTGTTATACTATAGTCCAGATATACCCTTATGTTAAACGATCTGCCACGTGGCATCATCCTAGACGCCCAACCCATTTTCACCCCCCAAATAATTTTTTACCCACCAATTTAACCCAACCCGACCCGGATATAATTTTTTCACTCAACCCATTTTCTTTTCTCTTTCTTACTCTCTTCTTCGACCTCCATGCCCAACTCCTCCATGTCCACAATCTCCGATCCCTCACCCCAGCTCCTCCAATTTCCAAATAGTACCATTTTTCACTTTGAAAACAAAAACTACTTTTCTCAAATACTTCATGGCCAAACGGTCCTGGAAAACATTTTGCAAGAAAATATTTTCCTTCATACCAAACACACCCTTTAATCTCAATCAAACTGGGTCCGTAGTATAAATGAATCATCTATACTTATCATTCTTCCAATCAATATAGTTTTCAAATTTGTGAAACTTAATAGATGGAATTTAACATAATTATTACCAGAAAGTTAAGATTGTAAAGACATACCTTGTTGGGTTTAACACGGATTTTGACGGCATAATCAACAACACGTTTTATGGCTACCATTATCTTCATTGTTGTAAGTTGAGACAATTTTGAGCTACACACGCAATTTGCTACTGGTTTGAAAGTCTATTTTAAGAAACTGAAATAGAGTTGTATAATCCAAGGGGAAGAATTTAAAGCCCATTAATTTTGACCCTTAATCTAGTGGTACATGTTTGGTAATTTGGATAGAGTTAACTTAAAAAAAAAATGACATGGAGGAGCTGGGGTGAGGGATCCGAGATGGTGGACATGGAGGAGTTGGGCATAGAGGAAGAAGAAGAGAGTAACAAAGAGAAAAGAAAATGGGTTTGGGTGAAAAAATAATATCTAGGTCGGGTTGGGTTAAGTTGGTGGGTAAAAAATTATTTGGGGGTGAAAATAGGCTGGGCGTCTAGGATGATGCCACGTGGCAGACCATTTAACATAAGGGTATATCTGGACTATAGTATAACGATAAGGGTATAATTAGCCCTATAGTATAACGGTAAGGGTATAATTGACCCTATAGTATAACGAAGAGTATGGATGAACTATTTCTCAAAGTTCAGGGCTAATTTTGACCTTTTTTCATATAAATATACTCACTAGTATACGTACCCGCGCGATGCGCGGAAAATATTAATCATGTTAAATTGTGATATGACTTGTTCGAACATATTAGATCATATTGCTTTTTAAAAATTTCAATTGTCATCTTTTTTCCCAATACAGTATACTCAACAAAATCTCAATGAAATTTGAAATTAAGGTAAATGAATCATATAATCATAGAATAAAATCCTTGTGTACTACTCTCCTTTAAATGTAATATAATATATAACATTTAAATACCTAAGCCGACTATTCTCATTGTATTTAATATAGATTTTTTATTATTCGATTTATTTTGGTTTTTAGCTTTAGATTAAAATTCAATTTCTTTTAATTTATTCAACTATTAAACTTATGTGAATAAATTATTTACCTCATCTTTTAGTTGAATTGACATTTTCTTTAGAACAATCTTGTTTTGATATAGGATGAAGTATTAGTCGATTGCGGCTCTGATTATAATACTTTTACATTGCAACTGCGATAACTTGTTGATCTTGATTGCTTAAATTGCATTTTTTCTATTTTTGGTGCACAAAAAGAACATGTAAGACGACATTTTTAGCTCATTATTTTCTTTTAAAGTTTTTAAAAAGTGAAAAGAGGTAAATGAAGGTTATATTTGATTGTTATCATATTAATGGTTCTCTTATTTATCTATACTATTATAAAAGTAAGAAGAATTATATTTTTTTAGCATCACCATACAAAAAACTATTTTATTAATTAAGAAGGTGAAATAAGAAATAAAAAAAAAAACATACTTTTAATTGAATTGATTTAGTAAATTAAACACTTCATCCCTTATGTTCATTGGCTCAAAAAGATCATGCTCCAACCCTTATGTTGATTGGCACAAAAAGATCATGCTCCTATTCATCACCACTTATTGTGCTCTGCAAAACAGATTAGAATAATTATTGAACCAAAAAATAAATAAGATTTATAATAATGGATTTTTAAATACGATGATATTATGATTTATCTCATAATCTACTATATTCACCGACACTTACAAATAACAAATATTGCAATAATAATATTTACGGATAGTACGATACGACAAGCTTCAAAATGATATTGCATTCACTTAGGCTTAAGAAAAATACAACACTACTTGCAATAAGTATATAAAATATAAAAAGTCGAACTCAACCTGAAATTGAAAAGTAAATTTGAATTAATGTCAATTACTTGATAATCACTAAGTACTCCACACGATAGATTTTGAACATTTTAACGGGGAAAACGTTTGTAGAACAACAACTCCAAGATGATGGCCTTGAAAATTTCGAATCTTTTTGTATTAATTCAACATCTTTCTCACCAAATTTAACTTTTGATCTTATCAATACTATGAGAAAAATCAAGATTGATATTGTTGAGTATACGTATGAAAAAAAAAATACCTCAGCCATAGAGCTAGAGTGAAAAACATACCCGTGTTTAACCTTCTTTTCTTGAAAGTTACCGATGTGAATTAGTTTACTACTATCGTGAACACCTGTAATGCAATAATCACATATGAAAGATAAGATAAATAATCATTAATTTTGTAACAATTTATACCCCGTATTTACTAAATTGCATAAAGTAGGAGAGGCAGATCAAAAAAGCATGGTCAATGGATTCAGAATAAACAATTTCTTATATTTTTCTTACTATACATCCACTAATAATATTTTTGCTTTTATTTCAAAATAACTTTCGCCAAGAAAAGGAAAATTAAAAACTACATGGACTACCTGTAAACGGGATCAACATAACATTAACTACCAAAACATTAGAGTATAATATAAAATATACATACATGATTGACGTGTGCGTCAGATACGATCCAACGACCATTTGGTGTGAACCTAATGGAATCAACATCTTAGTAACTATACTAAGCTTGTTATCCATCTGCATGTGAATAACTGAGTCAAAATCAGTCCCACCTCCCTATCAATTGATGATCTTAAGTGTGGAAGAGGAGCCTAAAACTTACTGTCCAGTGTGGTTGTATTGGATTATATTTTTCTGGAAAAAAAACATTTGCAAAATTCATTTCAAGATAAACTTTGTGTCTAGATAATGATGATAAACTTTAAAGTTGTGATGGACATTTGTTAATAATTTCAAATTAAAAATCATGAACTGGTTAGGAACTTCGAATATTGATTTGGATAAATACGAATTTTAAAAAATAAAGTAAAAAGAAGGAAAGAAAAACTTGTGTTTTAATTGCTACAAAAAAGGAGCCAAAGAACATGTTCTTTGTTGCCTATATTCTCTGGAAATAAAATTTGCTACTCCTAAGAAGGAAGCAGAAAAATGTGCTTTTCTTTTAAATTTAAAATGATCAAGATCTATGAATCCAAAATGTATAAATAGATAGCATAAAGTACGACTTAAATTTATTATACAAAATATTATTTCATTGTGAGATGAACCATGAACGCTCACAAAAATAAACTTAAACGATCAAGATCCACAAATTCGAAAAGCACCAACTTGTTACGTTTCTTAGCCTTCACAGCTTCACTTGACATATAACTCTCAATCCTTCTGGCAGCAATTTTGTGATTAATATTTTTCCTGGATAGACATGTAAAAGAAATCTACCAGATATGCTCTTGATCATGTTCTATTCACCTCCGCAAATGCATTTAATGGCACCCTAACTGCAAATCCAAGCGTGCATAAACCATGCAGTTTTGGACGACAAAATCCTACAATTTCTACAACCATAGGATTTGAATGCAATATATTTTCTATCATAACTCACATTTTCTATTTCAAAAACGGTTGATTTACCTTTATCATGCAATCCAGCAAAAAATTGTGTTTCATGATCAATTGCTATAATGAAGGAGCCCCAAAAGAACTTGTATGTGTGTTATTGAATTTAAAAAATGTAGAACTTAAAACTAAAGTTATACGTGAGAGATAATGGTGCAAATATTTGGAGCTCTCAACAATGAAACAACTAAATTTCAATTCAAACTTAAAATTAACTACACTCACAAAACGGGGAATGGGAAAGTTACGTATGTGAAAGCTTTTGGTTGGTTTAGGTTAGTTTTTTTTTTCTTGGTCTTTTCCTGATTTTATCCCTTTATTTTTAAAATAAAAAGTGTATATTGTGTGTTCGTGTGTGCGCTTAGTGGATGAGTGATTGCTGAGGACGTGGGGGGAATAGGGAATGGGGTCGTGCAGTTTTTGTTTTTTTAATTTTCTATTTTAAATTAAATTGGTAACTTTTCATCAATTCAATTATTTTTAAATTTAATTTCAAACAATAACTAATAAGTAACTAATTATTGTCCTAAAACTATCCTCTTTTTAATAATACTAGTATACGTACCAGCGCGATGCGCGGATCGTTTCAAAGAAAAAAGAGGGAGAGAAGAAATACAAATTAAAGGAACTGTATATGAACCATGTGTGATATATTGCATATTTTATATTCTCATTTTTTGGATTAGTCTCATTACAGACTAACATTTTCTTATGGTATATGTAGCTGCTACTACTTCATTACTGACCATTTCTTCAAATATTATACAATCTTTTATACTCCAGCAGCCAATAAAATGAAGACACCTCTGAAAAACGATATTGTTCATTGTCTTGCTTCCGAAGGAATTTATGAAAGCAAATAACATTTGTATCTTCTAGATCCCTGTACACAACATCAAAACTTAGTTCTATCATGCCCTATTTCATAAAAAGTATGAATATTTTTTGCACCAATAATACAATTAAATAACGGTTAACATTTCACCTGTAACATAATAAAGCCACCATCAAAATAACCGATAAGCATAACCATTCCATCACCCACAAGGGGGTACAGAAAAAAATAGAACATAACAAAACAACATGGTTATTGTGACAGCCTAACAGCTGAAAAAGATCAATGTTAAATCATCCCCGAACTGCCACGTGGCACAGCAAGTGTAGTCACACGCCAACATGCGCGTGAGGGTGCCACGTCAGTTTGTTTTTTAAAGAAAAGAAAAAATCAATTTTGGAAAATTCATAAAAAAGTATAAATTTTAAAAATCAGAAAAAACTTTTTTTTTAAATGTGGAAAACCCATTTTTTTAAAATAAATCTGGACTGAAATTTTTATTAAAAAATCTGAAATTTTTTAAATCTTGAAAACTGAGAAACCCGATATTTTTTTAAAAAAATCTGGAAATTTTATTTTTTTAATTAAAAAAAACTGGACTTTTAAAAAATCTGGAAAACTAAATAAACCCATTTTTCTAAAAAAGAATCTGAAAAATTGAATTTTTGATTAAAAACCTCGACTTTTTTAAAATCTGGGATACTGATTTTTCTAAGAATAAAGTGGAAAACTGATAATTTTTTTCTAGATTTAAAAACTAATCTAATTTTCCGGGATTATTTAAAAAAAAAAGAAGGTTTTCTACATTTAAAAAAAATAGATTTTCCAGTTTTTTTTTTTAAGAAGTGTCTTAAAATAATCATGAAAATCTAGATTTTTTAGGACACTTTTAAAAAAATATCAAGTTTTCATTTTTTTAAAAAATCCATTTTTTACAGATATTTTAATTAAAACTGTAGTTTTTCAGTTTTTTTAATCAAATTTTCCAGATTTAAAATAAATATTTCATTGTTCCAGATTTTTTATAAAAAAAATCAGTTTTACATTTTTTTTCAAAACAATTTATTTATGTGGAGGACACATAGGATGAAAATGCCATGTGGCATTAATATTTTACACTTGGAGGCCACATAAGCCTTATTTTACTGCTGGACCCGCGAGTGACTACACTCACTCCAGGTCATGAGCTCAGGGGTGTAATAAAACCCATTTAGCTGAGTTTAGGGGTGTCTTGAAGTCCATCAATAGTTTGGGGACTGAAGTTGCAAAACGTGCCAAGTTCAGGGGCGTTTTAGTCACTTAAGCCTTAACATAAACAAACTCGGTTACGGAATATATACTGAAGTAGTATAAAATATAAACCTTGTATTCCAATGGCAAACGTAGGAAGAAATCAACATATAGGAGTAAGACATTAACTCAGTTCACTTCTTTATTTGTGCAAGATTTATATTTTTCATCATAATTTATCCTTTTCTTCCCTTAAAATTTGTTTTTCTAGAGAGTAAAATAACAATTCACTTCTTCATTAGAGTAAGCTAGACTTAGTGATTTTAGTAATTAGTACTCACTATTTAATATTCGTGCAATTAGAAATTAAATCTTTCTCTTCACATTTCAACATAAAATTTCAAGTTTTAATTTCAGTAATTGAAATTATGTACATGAAGATTATTAGAGTTCTGATCTCAATAATATCATTTAAACGTTCTCTTTTTCATATTGAAGATTAGATATCTCAAAGATGAACCCTGAAAACAAAAGACTATTTGAACCTATATGAAGATTATGTTGACTGGCAGTACACACTTGGCCATCCAGATAAGATTAACGGCTTCACAAGTCCAACAACAATATTTGTATAATAGGATTCTACAAAATATTTATTCACAATCTGACAATACCAATTGAAATATTACACAATATCAAATGAAAGGATTTTAATAACCTATGCCTGCAAACAAAATAGTTCTTTTATCTATCCTCATCTATTTAAAACTCAAACACTATTTAGTATTGAATTTTGAACCTAAAGGAAAAGAAACTTTTCTATTCAACTTACATTACACTCTCCAGAACATATAAGCAAAAAATTACAATTGAGGCTTAACCCAAACACCAACTACAGCTGAAAAGGACTCATTTGCTATTCAGAAACGCCCTGAAAAATCTTGTAGCCTAATGATCAGAATTAGAATAAAGTCATCAACTCTCAATATTAGATACAATATTATACACATACATTCTCTATAAATATTTACCACTTCACATGAAAGCAATCCCCACTATGTAATGGTCATTTGCAGAACAATGACAAAATTTATTATCGCTCAGTTTTTATATTTATAAAAAGCTAAATCACAATAATGGCATAATTAGATACTTAGAGAACAACATGCTATTATCTATAAATAAATTAAGTATGAACATTGTACCATATATGTACTTAATTCTTTTAGGATTTCTTATACTTGATGTAGACATGCTTACCATAGCTTAAGTTAAGGTTGTAACGTTTCTGCTCGAACGAATAAAGATTGTTACATTTTGAAATGCTTTAAATTTTGGGAAACTCTTTGTTATAGCATTATTTTATATACTTCCTACTAATGTTTTCATATTTTGCGTAAATGCTAAAGTGCAATTAGAACACTCGTCTTTATTTAATATCTACAACCTGAAACTAATGCCTATCTTCAATTTAGATTCCAACATTTTATTTAACCTGATGACTATTTGATACTTTAACCCGATAGAAACTTCCTAAATCTCCTTCTCTGTGCCTTTTTTTTTTTCCAGTGAACTGATTTGTTGCTGCATATAACTCCTTGTATGCTGATATTTGCTAAGAGCTGCCACTAACACTTATTTTTTTGACCTAAAAAATTCCAATCGATTAACTTTTTACTTATATAACGTTTTAGTTGTGATAAATATTTAAAATACACAAACACAAAAGAAAAAAGAAAAAAAAGGATAGAGAAGAAACATAAACGTAAAATAGTGTTGGGTTTGCTTCTATAAATGAAAAATAGGCTATCAAAACATAAGAGCTTTAAAATTTAGTGTAATTCGTATAAAAATATTTCCCAGTACTAATAGGCAAAAAAATAGGTCTCTTGCTATGAATAAAGAAAAACTATAATTATTGGATCAAGAAGTTAAATATGAAAAACGAGCACAATTAAACTTATTTAATTGTGGCGTGAGATTGTTGATATAAATCAAAATGGGAGAACCGTGATAAAACATAAACATACCGTCTAATAATTGATGAAGGAGCCTCCCTTATGTACAAATGACTAACAAAAATTGCCAAGTCTAGGCTGATAAGGAACTGTATCTCCATATCCAGTATACAGAAATCATATGAATAATCTATAAACTAAATTAAATAGACTGGAAAAATTAAATAAATTCACATGACCTTTCAAATGTACAGTAAAATCTATAAGAAAATCTATCTACTGCTATTTTCAATGAAGATAAAGATATCCCCTTATCTGTTGATCTCTTCATTGCCTTCCCGCTTCCCCACCTCTGTTAATTTCCACTTCCCCACCTTCATGTCCCCGTTTATTTCTCATTTCCCCCTTTTACAGTTGGTTTTGTCTAGAACGTGGCTATATAAATGTTTTAAAAATAAATATTAATTCGGATAGATTTTTTAGGATATTCCAATCAGTTAGTTTAATTTTTACAAAACCAAAAATAAAATAAAAAATAAATATTAATTCGGATAGATTTTTTAGGATATTCCAATCAGTTAGTTTAATTTTTACAAAACCAAAAATAAAATAAAAAATAAATTCAAAGTTTGAAGGAAATGCACAAACGTGGTCTTCAAGACCACTACTTAAAAACCAACTGTTCAGTTTCTTTTCCCCATTTTATCAAGATCACTTTCTTTAAAAAATATAAATATTTATTTAATTATTTTTTAATTCAAAAACACTAACTAAATTAACTAATTAATAACTAATAACCACTTTTTATCCTAAAACTATTCTGTTTTTAATAATATATATAGATATATAGATTGTTATACTTTTGATTCAAATACCCCTATTATAGTTTGATAGAAATTTGCCCTTAATTTTAGGGGAAGGACGCGTGTCAAGTCCGACAAACTCATTTTCATCATCTATGTCCTTGTCTTTTCTTGTATCTGGGGATAAATAAAATTTAAATATTGGTCTTAAACATCATTCTATTGGTGCAAATCTCCCAAATTTATTCGATATTCTTCACATATTAGAATATCTCTTTATTCAACTCACATCTTTATTCCCGCAAATTTGTGGTAGAAAACCCTAGAAATTTAACGCAGATTATGAGATTAAAGTCATTCAAAGTGTTCCCTCTTTGTCTCTAACTCCCACAGTTCGAACTACAAATACAAACAAGGTACAGTATCTGGCTGCATTGCCTCCTGATTTAAGTTTTATTTGAATTTCTAAAGTTATATTTTTCTCGTAAACATGAAAACCCCAGGTTGTTAAAAATATCTTATACAATCTTAGCAAATGAGCAAACCATAGTTAGATGAATCTTTTTATAGTTGCATTAACTGATTAATTGAATCGAATTTACTTTGTTATTGTAGTAGGAAAATGGGTGATGTGGCAGAGAGATGGTGTGTGGTGACAGGAGGAAGAGGGTTCGCTGCTCGGCATTTGGTGGAAATGCTGATCCGATATGAAATGTTTCATGTCAGAATTGCTGATTTAGGACCGGATATTAAATTGGAGCTTCATGAAGAGGAAGGCGCGGTTGGAAAAGCTCTGCGATCTGGACGTGCCAAGTATGTATCCATGGATCTTCGTGACAAGTCCCAAGTGCTCAAAGGTCTTTAAATTTTACTCCAATTTTGCTTTTTTGATAACTGTGGTGTCCTGGTAGCTTGTGTGAACCTCGACTAATTTCAAGCGTACTTGCTAGCACAGAGTACTAGGCAACTTTTTCCACCTATGTTTAGACATATGAAAAGAAATCAGCTAATGTTTTTGCGTCCGTTAAAACTTGAACCTAGGACTCATGCTTCTCAACTCACCTCATTGACCACTAGGTTACACCCTTGGTTGCATCTAATTTCTTAACAATTTACTCTCAATTTTGCCTTTTTCATAACTGTGGTGTCCTGGTCAGCTTGTGCGAACCTCGACTAATTGAACGGGTACTCTCACCAGCACAGAGTACTAGGTAACTTTGTCCACCTATGTTTGGACAGATGAAAACAAATCACCTAATGTTTTTGAGTCCGTTGAAATTTGAACATGAAAACCTCTTTCTCAACCCACCTCATTGACCACTAAGCTTAATCACACTTTCTATGAAGAAGGAAAATCTTTTAATGATAGATATTCATGGAATATTCTCTGTATAAATAGTGTATTAAATTATTGAAATATTTGGTCAAAATCTCTAGACATATTATTGGTAATCTTAGAGATTCTATTTCTATAAAGATGGTTAATTACTATATTACCAAAAAAAAAGATAGTTGTTGTAGAGGGACAATATTACAAAGGGCGTACTGTTATAAAGATGGTTGTTGCTGTTATAGGTAAAACACTGTTATAAAGAGGTAAAATATAACATAAAAAACTGGTTCTGAAAAAAACTTGGTTGTTATAGCGAGGTGCTGTTATATAAGGATGTTGTTATAGAGAGGTCTGACTGTATCTATGTTAGCATTACATTTGGTTTTTTTGACAAGTAAAGTGTAACTTTTAATTATATAATGCGTAAATCTTAGCAGCTTTTTGATGGGAGCGCAACTTTTATTTATAGAACCAGCATAAAGTTAGCAATACATTTGTAAATTCCATGTAGTGTTAATATTTTTTAAAAGAAATTGTCTATGCTTAGCAATACATTGCGAATTTATTGAAGAGCCATTGAATTTGTTGATCTCGATAACTTGTTCTCTGGCTGAAAATTGAAAAATGTAGTTTATCAAGGGTACAGAAGTTCCGAAGGAGGTTGGTAGTGCTTCCAATTATGGTTTGTGATCCTTTATACACCTAAAAATGACATTCCATGTACTTTTAACCATAGTATGAAAGCAAAAATGCGAAGAGTTTCCACATTTAAGACTGTTACAAATAAATATGTCTCGTATCAAGCACGTTTCCAAATTTTGCCACAAATTGTTAAGACTCATCGTCTTTGGGTTAAAATATTCAAAATAGCCTTTGTGAAGTTATGTAGTGTCATAACTCTTCACTTGTTAACTTGCAGCGTGTGAAGGAGCCGAGGTTGTCTTCCACATGGCTGCTCCAGATTCATCCATCAACAACCACCAGCTTCATCATTCTGTTAATGTGCTAGGTATTGTTCATATCTAGGAAAAGCTTTCATTGTTCTCAAAAAAAAAAAAAAAAAAAAGAAATTCGACTTGTTAATGCGTTTTCTTGTTTGACTTCCTGTTTCCGTATGAGATTTTTACTTCCCTCGTTTCTGTTGAACAAATATGAAGGAACCAAGAATATCATTGATGCTTGTGTTGAGCTAAAAGTGAAGAGACTTATTTATACCAGCTCCCCCAGTGTGGTGTTTGATGGGGTTCATGGTATTATCAATGGGGATGAATCACTACCATATCCTTCTAAGGTATAGACTCTAGTTCCTGTTTACTTTATCCAAATGAATCTTTGTTAGATTTGTCTATAAACATACCTCATTATTGATAATGTTTTCAGCATAATGATTCCTATTCTGCAACTAAAGCTGAAGGAGAGGCACTAGTTATCAAGTCAAATGATACTAAAGGGCTCCTGACCTGCTGCATTAGACCTAGCAGTATTTTTGGCCTTGGCGACAGGTTGTTGGTTCCATCACTAGTTGCAGCTGCAAGGGCTGGAAAATCTAAGGTGATTATATAATAGGTCATATTTATTGTTCAGTAGTTTGATTAGAAAATGTGTCTTGAGGAACTTACTACTGGTTCACTATTGATTTTTTTTGCTTGTCCAAATTATTTGTAATATCGAAAGACTGATGGATTTTAGATGTCTTTTATTTTCTATCCAACTATTTGAATGATTTTGACGACTTGTTTGATTCTTAATTGTACAGTTCATTATTGGTGACGGCAACAACATGTATGATTTCACTTACGTAGAAAATGTCGCACATGCTCATGTATGTGCCGAACGAGCTCTTGCATCAGGCGGTGCAGTTGCAGAAAGAGCGTCTGGCCAGGTAACATTTCTAATTTTATTGTTTTCTATGTTCTGGATAAACAGCTGTATGGCCATGCTTCGCCATATGCTTTCAATCTAATGTATCCTATGTCGCTTGGACTCTTAAAACATGTTGATGGCTGCATTCAGATCCTGCAAAATGGTACATTTTTAGAGGATCCAACACGAGTGCTGCAACATTTTTGGAGTCCATAGCAGTGCTATCAAAAGCGAAATGCGCAAAAGCTCTAAGGTTCTTGGGACTTTAAGCGCAAAGCACAAAGCACAAAGCACAAAGCACAAATAAAGCGTGTGCTTTAATGAAAAAAGTAGCAAATCGAGGAAAAAAATACAAATATGTGTAATCCAAGATTAATAATCATAAGTATGGGTAACAAATATATGGACAAAGAACAACAACAACAACAACAAGCCCAGTATAATCCCACTGAGTGGGGTCTGGGGCATGGACAAAGAAACGGAGAGAAAATTATGATGAAGTGAAAATCAATTGTTAGTGTTGCATCTTAAGGATTACACTCATTTGCAAGGAAAAGTATGCCTTAGAGCCTTTATGACGACACTGAAGCGCCCATAAAGCGAGGCGCTCAACATGCTTTGCGCCTCACTTTAGGGCTTAAGCGAGCCTTTGACAACACAGGTCCATAGTAGTTATGTGTTTTGACTTGTGAAGTTGTGGCGAAGTATCCAGGATCATGCAATGCAATAGAAATTCTGGGGTTGCACACTTGCACTAATAGAATAAAAGAATCTTTGTGTTGCCATTTGTGTCCCATTCATCTTTGTACTCAGCCTCATAGTTGCTCTATGAGATCAATGCCACAAGAATATTAAGATGACTATCAAGTCTTGCAGCAACAAAAGTTGAGCTATCAATCTTAAAGTTTTAATTGAAAGATCTCAAATCAAGGTTTAGTAAATGTGTATGTTGCATCATTCAACTTCATAGGTTTGGTGAAGCTCATTACTTTCCTTTAGGTCCATGTGGTTTCTGGGTTCCTTTTTCGCTTAATATCTATCTTATTAATTTTCATTTTCCATGAAGGACTAAATGCCTAGGTGGTTTAACTATTTAAGGGTCATTGGCTATTGTGTGGCAGTATATTAGTTATACTTCTTTGGTAGGGAGAGGGTTCCTCATCATCTCACTTATCTTAATATTGTTCTTTGCTTCCCTGACAATGCATTTAAAAGAGTACAAACCTAACAAGTTGCTGGTTATGTGGAACTATTGTAAAACTTCATTGGGTAACGCAGATTATGCCAGTCGTTGTAGTTGACAACACTTATCCATTCATTATTATCTAAGATTACAGTTTCAGCGATCAAATAAGAGACTCCTTGCTTGTAGTTATTTTCCTTAGCTGTTTAGGGAGCTTCTATACTTGGTTTAAATCATAATTGTAGCCTTTTCCCTCCTCGCTGTTACAATTATACAGTAAAATTATACAGTAAAGGATCAAATAAGAGTACCTTTGTCATCTTCCTTTTCTTTAGCAAGTTTGGGAACTTCCTAGTATTATAGTTAACACTTCTATGCGAGGTAAGGGTTAGAAATGAAAATGGTCATATTGCCCATGTAGACTTATGAGAAAACATCGTTTTCTTATGTTATCAATTTTCCTCTGAGAGGAACATACTAGTAGTTTTTTGCTATTTTTTCGATGTTAACTCTGTTGAATAATAAAGCCTTGATAAAAAAAAAAAATGATGTTGGCAGGCGTATTTTGTCACGAACATGGAGCCCATAAAGTTTTGGGAGTTTGTCGCACTTATTCTTGAAGGTCTTGGCTATGAGAGGTATTCTTATTTATGGCTCTGGTTTTGTCAGAAAATTTCCCTACAAAATTCTTGTCTCTATCTGTTTTCGCTAGATCACTTTGTGGTCTTATTATGAAAAGCATTCTAAAACTTGTTCTAGCATAATTCCTATTTTGCAGATGTCTGGAATTTTACCCTATGTTGCGTGGATCCTTCATATGTCTTGACATACCAGTGTCCAACGGGTCTGATAAGAGTGTGGGTACTTTGTATAGCGTCTTCAAAATATACTGAAAATTAAATGAGTTGCATACCTGTATCTGATACTTCCATGGAATGTAAAAATACTTACCTGTAAACGAGTCCGAGAAACATAGATTTGACCTGCTTTATATTTTTTGTGATTTGGGGATCAGTTTTACTATAAAAGTCCAAGTACATATACAGTGGAGAAGGCATCCTCTGTCACGTAGAAGAAATGGGGAGAAAGATTATTCCTGAAAAGCTTTTAAGTTCCTGCTGTTTATGCGCTGTAGCTCCCACAAAATTAAGTAATTACAGAAACCACTTGCTGGAACCTTTTGGGGCCTAAGTTTGATTATTTAGCTCCAGGAAATCAACTTATAGAGCAGAACCTCTGTTCTGCTTAAAGTTTTCTGTCTTACTGGGCCATAGTAGAGGGGTTCCACAAATCAACTACAACAACAACAACAACATACCCAGTGTAATTTCACCAGTGGGGTCTAGGGAGGGTAGTGTGTGCGCAGACCTTACCCCTGCCTTGTGCAGGTGGTATATTTAGTTTTAATGATGACCACCAAGTATGAGGCATCTTAGTTTTGTACATCAGAAGAAAATAGAATGTCAGTTTTAGTATATGGTTTGATATGTTTGGTTTTATTGCTGATAACCGTTGTGTCCGGGCTAGCTTGCGTGCACCTTGACTAATTCCACAACGTACCTCCTACCTTCCATTGCACAAGTACTGGATAACTCTATCCACCCAGGCTTGGACGTATGAGAAGAAATCACCTAGTGTTTTTTGTCTCCGCTGAAATTTGAACGTGAGATCTCCTGGTTACCAACCCACTTCATTGACAATTAGGCCATGCCTTGGGTGCAGCTTTGAACTCATTTTAAACTCTTTTGGGGAGCTAATTAATAATTATGGGCGAAACCCATGTTAAACCCTATTTTTAATACTAATGATCCAAATTGTTAAACTATTGGGGGGTCTTTACACAAATAGCCGGTCGGATTCGATGCTTACTTTTCCTAGCCGGTATATATAGATTATACACTGATTTTGCATTGATGGTTTACTCATATTATACATGGATTATACATTTATTTTACATCCACTGACTGTTTTTGGTTTAAGCGGGTGGGTGAGCAGCTATTTAGGTTAATTCTTCAAATATGGGTGATTTTGGGCGGCTTAAAAAATTTGGGTTGAGATTGCCACATCTAAGCGATTGTTAATTGCTTTGGTTGTAAACTATGTGAATGAGATGATCTAGAGAAGCATGGGCTTCACAGACTATATTGTTTTTTGATAAAGGTAACATCTTGTATTCATATCCAAAAGCAGCACCTGGAAGTGCTGAGGGGGTAATTACAAGCTCATAAAAAGAGCCATGGTGAGGCTGTCAAAAGCTAGTCTAAAACTAGTCTGCTGTATCATTACAATTTGCCTATAAAATCTATCAAATCCCCTATATCCCCCAATAAGTTCTGTTTACACCAAAAATATAGGACACTAAGACAAATCATCCTAAATTTATGGATGGAGTTGCTTTTGTCTTCAAAAAGTCTTAAATTTCTCTCTTTCCAAGCTATCCACCAAATGCAAGCAGGGATTAGCTGCCACCAGTTCTCTTCTCCATTTCTGTTGCCAATACCTTGCCAACTGTTGAGTAGTTCCAAAGTAGTCTTAGGCATGGCCCAACTAACACCAAGAATACAAAAGAACATGTACCACAGATTTGCAGTTGTCTTGCAATGAATGAAAAGGTGGTCATTTGTTTCCACATCTAATCCACAAAGTAAACATCTTGAGCAAATCTGAAAACCTCTTCTTTGTAGCCTTTCATGTGTTAGGCATGCTTTCCTAACCACTAGCCAAGCAAAGCAAGAGACCTTTAGGGGGATCTTGATTTTCCAAATGAGTTTCCAAGGCCACACCTCTGTGATGGAGGTTCTATGATTATAATTCCAGTAGGCAGACTTGACAGTGAAAAAGCCCTTACTATTTAGCGTCCATTTTGGTTTGTCTGGTATATCTGGAGTGATCTTGAAGGGTTCCAAAGTTTGTAATAGCTCGGCTACTCTATCAATCTCCCAATCATTTAGTGCTCTCCTGAAAAGCAGATTCCATACTTGATGTTCCCATACCTTGTTGGTCTTGGTTTGCTGTTGAAGGCTAATCAAGTAGAGATCAGGGAAAAGGCTCTTCAAAGAGTTTTGACCTATCCATGCATCATCCCAGAAAGCAGTTTTCAGACCATTGCCAATTTCGATGCAAATGTTGCTGTTGAAAGTTGGCCAGTAGTTCCTGATGGTTCTCCAAGTACTGGTCCCATAAGTGGATGTGACCACATTTGTTGTCCACTGGTTTAACAAACCATATTTATGAGCAATGAATCTTCTCCATAATGTAGTGTCTTCCAAACTGAATCTCCATAGCCATTTTTGTAGTAAACTCTGATTGTGAAAACTAAGATTCCTGATACCCAGACCTCCTTGCTTTTTGCTGAGAGTTACCGCTTCCCATTTTACTAGATTCATGCTTCTTCTGTCCTTGTTGCCTTGCCACAAAAAATTTCTCCTCAATTTGTCTAATTTGTCCTCCACACATTTGGGGAGGGGGAACAAACCCATCATGTAGGTGGGGAGGGCATCAAGGACTGAACTGATAAGAGTTAGTCTGCCACCTAGAGACAGGTACTGACTTTTCCACCTTGCTAGCTTCTTGTCACATCTTTCAATCACCTCGTTCCAGATCCCTATGGATTTGCTCTTAGCACCAAGTGGCATTCCTAAGTAGATTGTTGGAAGTGATCCCAATTGGCAGCCAAGGATCATAGCTAGTGTTGTAAGGTCAACTACCCGATTGACAGGGAAAAGGCAGCTTTTATCCCAATTTACATGAAGACCTGAAAGGGCTTCAAAAATGGTGAGAATGGCTCTGAGGTGTCTGATTTGTGCCACTTTTGCTTCACAAAAAACGAGGGAATCATCTGCATAAAGCAAATGTGTAATCTCCATGTTGATGCCCAAGTTGTTTGTAGTTCCAAAGCCTCTGATCCAACTGCTTGTATTGGCAATTCTGAGCATGTGATTGAGTCCTTCCATGGCTAGGACAAAAAGAAAGGGGGACAAAGGGTCCCCTTGTCTTAGCCCTCTGCTGGAGTGAAAGAAACCTTCGGGGCTTCCATTGATTAAGACTGAGAACTTCACAGTTGAGATGCAAAAAAATATCCAGTTCCTCCATTTCCCTCCAAACCCCATATCGGTCAAAACATTCAAAAGAAAAGACCAATTCACGTGGTCGAAAGCCTTTTCCACATCAAGCTTACATAGGATTCCAGGAACCTTTTGTTTGATCCTGGAGTCAACCAATTCATTAGCTAACAAAGTTGCATCCATGATCTGCCTCCCTTTAATAAATGCCATTTGGTGGTCATTGACAAGCTTGCCCATGACAGTCTTTAGTCTTTCAGTGATGAGTTTGGAGATGATCTTGTATACTCCTCCTATTAAGCTTATTGGTCTATAATCCCTTAATTCTTCTGCTCCATATTTCTTTGGGATCAAAGCAATGAAAGTGGCATTTAAAGACTTCTCAAAATATTCATTCTGGTGAAAATTGTGAATTGTCTGCATCATGTCATCTCTGATTGTGTCCCAACAAGCTTTGAAGAATCCCATTGTGAAGCCATCCGGGCCTGGAGCCTTGTCTATAGCACTTTGCTTAATTATCTGTATCACTTCAGCTTCAGAGAAAGGTCTTTGCAGCCAATCTTGTTCTTCTTGAGTGATCCTTGGACAACCGATGTAGTCAAAATTTGGCCTCCATGATTCTGTTTCAGAATATAATTGCTTGTAGAAATCCACCATGGCTTTCTTAATATTATCAGGTTCCAAGACCTCTTCACCTCTAACAATCAGTCTGTCAATAGTGTTGTACCTCTTATGAGCTGTTGCCATTCTTTGAAAAAACCTGGTATTTTTGTCACCCTGTTTCAACCACAACACCCTTGATTTTTGTCTCCAACTGTCTTCTTCTTTGTTAGACAAATCTTCCAGCTCAACTAAAACAGTTGCCCTAATCATCATCTCATCTTCATTTAATTCCCTGTTGTCCTGTGCGTGATCCAGTTCAGCCAATTCATTTAGAAGACTGTTTTTCCTATTAAGCAGCTCACTAAACCTGCTCTTGCTCCATTCTTTAAGCTTACCCTTCAAGAGTTTAAGTTTTGTGCTGAGTACATAGTCTGGACAGCCAAGTACCACAAAATTTGACCACCATTGCTGGACCATATCAGTAAAACCTTCCACCCCAAGCCACCAATTTTCGAATTTAAAGTAACTCTTCTGATGATCCCAGTTTCCACATTCAAGCATAAGTGGTGTGTGGTCAGAGTCAACCCTTGGCTGCATTTTTTGTTTGATATATCTGAAGGATTCTTCCCACTCCGTAGAGTAAAGAAACCTGTCGAGCCTAGCTGCACTATTGTGATTCACCCCCCTGAACCAGGTAAATCTCCCTCCATTCAAAGGTGGATCAGACAACTCCATGTCTTCAATCCATTCTGAAAAGTCAGCCATTGAGTTGGTGATTCTGGAACTGCCCCTTCTCTCTATCGTGAATCTATTTGTGTTGAAATCACCACAAACGACCCATGGTCCCTCCCAAAGTC
The DNA here is from genome assembly GCF_019175385.1 of Lycium barbarum. Taxonomy (NCBI): domain Eukaryota; kingdom Viridiplantae; phylum Streptophyta; class Magnoliopsida; order Solanales; family Solanaceae; genus Lycium; species Lycium barbarum. The sequence goes on from NC_083344.1 coordinate 91,070,634, forward strand.
CTCTATATGTTGCAATTTCTTCCCAACATGCTTGTCTATCAATTCTGGAGTGTGGTGCGTATAGGCCAGTGACACACCAACTGAAAGAATGTTGAGTTGATGTAAAACTGCATGTGATTGAAAAGGTTCCTTTATCAATCAAAACCCCAGTCCATAATCTGCTATCCCATAGCATGATAATGCCACCCTTGCTGCCTTCTGCTTCTAAATAGTCACATCTCATCCATCTGATTCCCCATAGTTGCTTAGCAAAAAATTCTATATCTTTCTCCAATTTAGTCTCTTGGAAACAATAGACATCTGCCCTCCATTCTTGAATGCAACTCTTAACAAGGTTTCTCTTTGAGACCCTGTTAAGTCCCCTGACATTCCATGAACATATATTTACCTTCATTTAAAAGATAATGAAAGAACCTTCCCCCTACTTCTCACTCCTTCAACCTCTTCATTAAGGTCTGACTCTAAATTCTTCAATTCATGTTTGCTTAATCCTCTATTTCTGGGAGCTTTACTTTTGGCATCCACAACTTGCATTCCAGCTTCTTGATTTTCCAGTGAAATTTTCCTTTTGTGAAGTTTCATTAAAAGAGCTTTTGCCTCCTCCTCATATCCAACAAAAGCTGCACCATATGTTTCACTCAATTCTAACATATTATTTTTGAACCAGTTCAAATCGACTTCTGCTTCATGCATCTCTTGGGATTGGATGGAAACTGGTTCAACCTCGTAGACTTGCATAAGTTGCAATTCTGCATTCTTGAAGGGAGCGGGGGTTTGTAAGTCAGAGGTATCGTGTGAGGGAACCGGAACAAAAACCTCATGACTGGCTGATGGTTCGGTTGATTGTAAGTCGGTAACATGATTGGGTTGTTCTGTTGAGAAAGAAGAAGAAGGAAGGGTTTGAGTGGGTTGTTCTGTTGGAGAAGTCGACTTTGCTTCCCAGGCAGTGTAGGTTTGAAGAAATTTTATTGCGATCTCTTTTAATCCAACAAGGAGTGGGTCGGTTTGATGATTTTTATTAATGCAGTCATGTGCCTCCACACGTGCTTCATTAAAAGGCTGAGAATTATAATTAAGTGGAGCCTCATCCATTTGGGCCAAAACCCTAAATTTGTTAAGGCCCAAAGAATTTTCTGAGTTGGGTAATTTGGTCAGCTGGCCCATAGGAAAAGCAGCTTCAAGGGCACGTGAGGATGTCGCGTGACCTGTCTCTTTCTCACTGCTAAAAAGTACATTTTTCCCAGCTGTATTTTCCACAGACCGCTGGTCCGAAGGATGGGCCAGATATGACGCAGAAACCTCTTCTCCGGCAGAGAAAATCGCCGGCAATTCAACCCAGATCTGGATGGTGTAAAGGATTCCTCCATTTTCTATCATCATATCCTTAGGGATAGAACTCCCATCTCCCTTGATTTTAACCCTAGCCCACTTCAAATGGTTACGAAGCTGAGTTTCCTCCTCCGTCTCCACCCATCCCCCACAAAAATCCCCAATGATTTTGAAGGTTTGTTGTGACCATAGTTGGAGGGGCAGCCCTACGAATTTTGCCCAGACAGAGGTAGGTTTTTTGCGAGAATCAATAGCTCCTATAGTGGGAGTCCACCATTGAAGTCTGATTTGATGTTTTCTCCATCTCCACTCGCCAAGCATTACTTCTTCTGCCACTTCTCTGGAGGCAAACTCCAAGAGGAAGCAGCGGTTCACCATCTCATAAATGTTTAAACCATGTGCTTGCTTCCATGTGCTTTGAGACCATCTTCTCAAATCTGATAACGTTGGTAGTTCTGATGCATTTTCGGGGAAGCTACACACTATACACCTGTTTAGAACTTCATTGTGGGGTGGGCTGGATATACTGTCGATGTGGACAGGTCCTTCTTTCTTCTGGTTTGATCTAGCAACTGGTGGGGGCTCATTTAAATCCCTGTTAGCCCATTTAAAGCTCCTTACAGCCTCTGAATAGGGAATGTTTTTCTGTGTTAATCTGGTGGAAAAAGTTGTTGATTGAATGGCATGGCTCTTTATAAATCTACCCACTTTGTCTGCAATATCTTTCCATCCAACATTGAAAGCTAGTTCCGGGATGATTAGAACTGACCTTCTTTTTCCTCTTAGGCTTAAGATGCTGATGTAACGTCCATATCTATTGTAATTTCTTGATACAAAAATCTCCGACAGGTTATCTTTCTTCTTCCATCTTCTGACTGTGTTTCCATGCACCTTTGAGGCTTCCAACATAACCTGAACAATCCATTCCATCGTCTTAATATTGAAACTAGTTCTCCTGATAAAGTTCCTGCTTCTTTCTGTCCAATCGAACCAAACATCTGTAGCTTCCGATGATCTCATGATATCATAGGATTTGAAACCTACGGCAAAGTAGATGGTGTTATCCATTTGAGGGAGTGGCTAGAGAAAGTAGAAAGAAAAGAAGGAAAGAGAAAGAGGGAGGTCTGAGAGAGTGGCTGGAGGGGGAAGAGAGAGAAAAAGGAGGAAGAGAGAGGTTTCCGGCTATCAGAATAATCACCGGGGTGGGAGTCTAAGGCCCAGAAGGGACCCTAGGGGGGGGGGGGTCTCGATAAATGTGTCTGGGAGCATTTCAAACTATGAACCTATGTATGTCTCACAGACTATATTAAGGTTAAGTAACGAATCACTCTTTCCATTTACGTTCCACAAGTAGATATCCACACAAACGATCAACAAGCAAAACTATCCACATAGAGGGTAAAATCTGATTTTGGTTGTAAGATTATGCATGTGCACCATAAGCATGTATCTTAGTGCAAAGGGTGGCTCACTGTGGTGGATGTTGTAAATTATCTTTAGCCAAATTGGGAGGGATTAATGTCTCTGGTTAGTGTTTTAAGACATTTAATCTATGTATAAAAATCAACACAATATCGTACATTGTTTGGTTGGTGCTTCTAGTAGAGTTAATCTTGGTATAAAATCCAGCATAGCGTATGTAGTGTTTGGTTAGCTTTTTCCTTTTCTTCATACGTAATACCCACTTAAGTTAATGAGGAAATTTATCTAGTATTTTAAACGGATAGAATGTTGAATAAGAATACATGTACTAAACAACACATGAATTAGAACATTAAACTGACAAAACTAATCTTCATAGTACTGAACACACTTTTATTTTTCTAAAAAGTAAATAAAAAATTTAAATTATACACTGTTTATTATATCAAACTAAACATCCAACAACAAATAATCCCTACATCACAATCCCTGCATTCCTAATCCTTGCATTGCTAATACGTGCATTGCTAATCCTTGCATAACTTGTATCTAAACCAAATGACCCCCCTAGTATTTTCTTCTTTTGCTTCTTCGGTCTTTTCTCCTTTTTCTGCATGGCTGGCAGTGGCGTTTGACGAAGACATACCCTTTAGTGTGACTTGAGAATAGTGTGTTTAAGTTGATTGCTTAATGTACAATTCTAGTTTTTTTCTTTCACATATGCTGTTATGATGGTTGAGCCGGTTGTTGCTTTGAGATTGGTTATCATTATCATCTTTATTGTTGGGACCAAGTGGCACTGTGTGATTTGTGACTTAAACCCAGAGTTGGTTATGAAAATGATGAAAATATTAATATATGTAACATATTAAGTTAAATGGGTTTGACAGGTTCAGATTTGCTTTCTTTCTTTTGTTTCCTTTTTCATTTTGAGGCACTCTACCTCATGTCCTATTTTGTCAGATTACTCAACATTTGTCAGCATGTTTGTATATGAGAGAGGGAGAATGTATGTGTGTTTTTGTTGGTGATTTGTTACGTGTAAAACCAACTCACTGTAATCCCTAGCCAACTGAAGTGTGTATTATGCCCATTGGCATTTGCAGATGCAATTGAATAACAGACCTTATTTTATCTCGTGTATTCATGAGAAGGCACTATGGCTTCTCTGTTATTTCTAGCCAGTTTCTGTTTGCTTCACACTCTGACTCTAGTAGATACTCTTTGTCTTTTCTGCTTTCCGTTTGCTTCATTTCTTGCGATGTCTATTATCTTTATTTCTGATTGTTTATAGTATGCAGGCCAAGAATTAAAATTCCTGCCTCTGTGATGATGCCAATTGCATATCTGGTGGAGTTGACTTATAAGCTGTTGGCGGCATACGGAATGAAGGTCCCACAGTTGACTCCGTCAAGAATCAGACTCCTATCTCGTAGCAGAACATTTAATTGTTCGAAAGCAAATGATCGCCTTGGCTACACACCAATTGTCCCACTTCAGGTTCCCGTACTTTCCTTGAAATTGATCTATTGGGTCTGGTAATTCCACATATAAATCATAAATTCCATGCTGTATCTGTCTCATATTCTCTGAAGTGTTGAGTCATTCTACTCATAATCTTCTGCATGGAATAGTCCTTGTTAACTTCTTAATGGATCCTTTCATTTCAAATGTGGTCAGTGTGTTCGGCTAAAACATATTCTTGGACTTTTGGTGCTCTGAGTTTGAACTTTCTATAGATATTTATTGCTTCACTGATGCATCAGTCTGAGCTTCCATTATGAAAGGAATTTTGGAATTAGATTGTATTTATACCTGGATTTTAAGTGTAAGAATTTTGTTGTGGGGCCTTGTTTGATAACATCACTTTAAAGGATTATTCAGTTTCCCACAGTTTCTTGGGTTTTTGCTCTCATTATGTACCCAGTGATGATGTGATTCTAATTTCTTTAGGAGGGCCTAAGGAGGACCATTGAATCATATCCGCATCTGAGAGCTGAACAGCTGCCAGAAAAGAAAGGCCCTTCTAAAGCTTCTCTATTTCTCGGAAGTGGAAGAGGTATACATTTGACTTCTTTCTCATAACTTGAGCCTCTGTCTCCCCACCTGAAATTTAAGAAATTATTTTATTTGTCTGATAGATTATTTTAATTCTATAGTCGACGTATTGCTTCTGTCTATGGGATCCTGCTGAGGATGGGCCTTGTGAAACTTATTACTTACATAATTTGTTTCTTGTAGAACATCTCATTCTGGTCAAGAAGTTGAATGTGACTTGTCTGTAGTAAATGCACTGATTAGATTTTTCAGAGTAATTCAATTGCCAGAGGAAACACATAACCTCGAACTGGTCCCTTATTTTGTTATATTTCAAATAAAATGCATGAGGAGCAAAAGCTTGTATTTGCATCTTGCCTTACATCATCACACATATTTACCGTGTTTGAAGAGTGAATGGAAAGACTTCCAGAACCAGTAGTTGGTGGATGGTGAATAGAGAAATGTTTGTATTATCCCCATCACTATCTTTGACTACTTGTGGAATGATTTTAAATAAGCTTTTTAGCTTTGATGCTGACCATATCAATGCACACAATTTTATAGAAATTTAAGCCCATGAAGTGGTGTCTCCTCCGTTAGCATCAAGTGGATTTCTGTTTTTGTGGTGAATGATAAGTTGGGAGTTGAATATGAATTAGTTATCAATCTGAAACTGAAGGCTTACAAACTAAGCGTCGGAATGCAATTGCTTGGTTCTCTGCAATGAATAAAGTACAAACTTTACATGTGGGAAGTTTTACTGTGCAATCTCAAACTGGCTTTCCCCTTGTTTGGGCTGGTGTTCCAGTATTATCTGGAGACATAGATTTGACTACTTCACTTATTTATCTGTATACTGAGCACAGTTTAAACTATTTGACATTTCTTAGAGGGTGTTTGGATTGGCTTTTAAGCTCTTTTCTAATTTTTGTAGTGTTTGGCAAAGATAAAATGTGCTTAAAAGCACTAACTTTTAGGCAAGAAAAATACAAAAATCAGCCAAAAGCCAAAAATTGGGTATTACCAACTTATGACTTTTAGCTTTTAGCTTATAAGCTACTTTTAAAAAGTCAATCCAAACACCCTCTTAGTTATACTGCATGTTTTTAGAAGATTTTTTGTTTAAAGTGATAAACAATCAATGGCGAAGACTTGTATTCAATTTTAAGAGAAAAACCAAAGATTCTAACTCAACCTGTGTGACTGTATTTTGCAGTTGCTGACACACTTCTTTGGAGGGACAAGAAACAGACACTAACAGCAGCATTAGTTCTGGCTGCAATTTATTTCAATTTCATAGCTTCTGGCTTCACCATAGTAACTTCTATATCAAGGATTCTGTTGGTGTCAGCGATTTTCTTGTTCATCCACGGAAGACTGCCTCAGAGAATGTATTCATCTGTACTCTCTCCCTCTGTTTGTCCATATTTTTTTCTGTGCAGCAGACATCTGGCTCTTAGAAATTATTCAGCATTATATTAATGGTCATTCTGATATATACAAAAAATTTCTTAAACTTTACCCAAAAGATATATACATGCTGATAAAGGTGCAGTCTATTGCATATGTATTTAAGTGGAGTAGGCAGGGAACTGACATTGAGTCAGTTTCGGGAGTGATGATATGTGCTTTTTTTTTTTCTGGTACAGAATGGGTTATAAAATTGACAAAGTTCCCATGTCATGCTTCCATGTATCGGAAGAGACATCGCGCCAAGTTGCTCTGTCAGTGGCCTCAGGCTGGAATTCTGCAGTGAAGGGTTTAAAATCTCTTTGTAAAGGGGCTGATTGTATGTTCTTTCTTAAGGTAATTGCTAACACATGCAAACTATTTTTTTTATTTTTTTTTATGGATGAAGTCATATGCGGCCCCCTTAAACTTGTCTGAATTTTCCATTTTGGCACCTCAACTAAGACTAGTACCTATTGAACACTCTAACTCCAACAAAAGTGTGCCTATTGAACGCATATGCTGACGTGGTGAAAACATTATTCTTCACTAATTTACAAGCGTGTGAATTAGTCCCAGGTTGAATTTTTTTCGTCTGAATCAGATATTCTCTTTTCTTTCCTCCTCTCTCCCCACCACCAACTCCAACCTTACCTTTCATCCTCCTCTGTCCCGCCACAACACCGCCACCACAGCTTCTTAACAATCCATTAATCAATTACACAGGCAGCAAAAGTTTTTAGATCTAACAAACAAAATTGAAGAATAAATCTGTCCATTGGCAATAATATTAATATAATTAATGCTGACATGTTCACCGGTAATGAAAATTACTGCGAAATCTAAAATTCAAATCATCCGAGGAGAGGAGGGCATCTGGAAAGGGGATGCCGTGGGAGGGGGGCGAAGAGGCATCCTAAATAGTGGACGGGGGGTTAAAATTACAGTTGGCTATGGGCGATCTACGGCAGCAATGGACTATTGATCTTTGCTCTTCTTTTCTATTTTTTTTGTCTTCTTTTTTTGTTTTGTTTTTTCTTAAAATCTTTTTTAGATTCAAAAGCCAGGTGGCTTTTTTTGATTGGTCAATTTCACCATGTCACTGTGCGGGTAGTTCACAGTGCTGGACTTATTTGCATATATTGTACAAGGTACTTAATAGACACACTTTAGTTGGAGTTAAGAGTGTTCAATAGGTACTAGTCTTAGTTGAGGTGCCAAAATGGAAAATTCTGACAAGTTCAAGGGGCTGGCTATGTATTTGGCCTTTTTTTATTAGCACCAAGTCAGTGCTATATTGGCTTTATAAAAAGACTAAGAGTTCTAGTGAGGACAATAATACATCCTTGTACGCCATTAACATCTTCCTATTGATGAAACAGGTGGCTCTCTCTCTATTGATTCTAAGTATCCTTGGAACCATTTCTCTGCAGAGTTTGTTTGTCATTGGTAAATGGTCTCTCTTTCCTCCCTCTATCCGTATATGTACCTATTGACACTGAAATAGTGCACCTTGAGCTTACATGGTAAAAACTCATTTGCATCCAGAATATGTTTTACTTTCTTCTAAATGATGCAAATAGAAGCTTGAGCTATGCTAGTTTAATCCCATATTGGGTGCTCTGACCATCTTATATTCAACTGCAGGAATCCCAGGTGCCTTTACTTTGTTTTTCATATATGAGAAAAAAGAGGAAGAAATAGATTGTCTAATTCATGAGATTGCCTCATTTACATGGAAGTTGAAGTCCGATATTTCTGGGAAACTTTTCAGCTCTGCAGAAGACCGATAATGGGCAGCAATGACCTGATCGAGCTTCTTCCTTATCTTGAGAAGCTTTCTAAAGCAGGTTCTGGAAGTTCAAGGACTTCACACTTATCCTTTGTGTGTAACATATTCATGGTTGGGAACCTTGCCAAAAGGCAGTTTTTTTTTTTTTGGTTAAAGGAAAGCCAATTTTTGTGTCTGCTGATATCAGGTTGCGGTGTGTCAAGGCATCATCTTTTGACCTGTTCTCATTTCTCTTTTTTCCGGCTTTGCCAATATTGCTAGAGTATGCTTGGCTCTTGCTGCGTTGGTGTGAATGGTTTCGTTTTAGCCCTATATTTGTTGGGGCAGAGGTGGAGGTAGATACAGATTATAGTCATGTGATAATGTATAATTTTGCTTGTTCGTGAATTGAAGAATCAAGAATGTGTTAGTTTTTGTGTTAGGGCAGCTTTCCTCTAGTTTGTCTTCAAAGTTAAAAAGGCATAATATATGGCCCTCAAACTTGGCCTTAGCTGTTTGGGTGTGCACAAGTAGGCACCTCAATTTGTATAAAGTTGAACCCGTAGGGCACATGCGTGAATTTCAGGTAGAAAGAGAATAGTTGGAAATTGAAATTAGAACCTACTGCCTGCAAGCGAGCTTAGAATGACTAAAGAGAATACCAAAAGTATGAAGTTTTATGGCCCGAAGAACTCTGAAATGGCAGACAATGGTGAATCATGAAGAGGATGAAGTGTTGGATTTTTTATAAACCGGGTTTGGGTTAATGGTTGGGTTGTGAATGAGTTGGGTATAATTACATGGGGACCAATAAACTATTGTCCCGTATTTAATGAAAAAGCTAATATATTCTACATCATCTTTTTGTTAAAAGAAAGGGCAATTTTAGACTAAAATCAAACGTTAAGGACAATTATGAACCAATAGGTGTAAGGAGGGTAATTTTGAGCCATTTTCAATGGCACTTTTGACTCTTTTCCGTTGGTTAAATCCAAACTAGAAGAACGTGTGCTGAGAGAAGTGTGGAATTGGATTCAAAAGTGTGGAATCCGACTTATTTTCAAGTGTGCTGCAAGGGCAAAATCTACTAGTACTTCCTTCAGGTCATGCAAGTTGGTCCATTTTGTGGATTCTTCACTATTTTCTCAACCAGGCGCTTGAAACGTAGCACTGTTGGAAATATTATCTCTATATTTTCCATGACAGCAAGTAGTAAGGGTGAAATGCAATTACCAAAGTTAGTGAGTGTTCAGAAATGAAGTTGAACTGCTATTCAAGAAAGACCATGTTAGACAGAATGAGTTAGTATTGACAATTCTTGAATGTATTGAAAAAGGGGAAAACCCATGTTCAAATAAGGAATTTGATACTTGTGTCTCTATCAATTTTATCAGATTTACTGTTTTTAGCATAGAGACGGGGATGGGAAGATCTATGAGGGTGAGTTCAGCACCTTGCCCACTAAATAATTCATTCTTCTTAGTCGATGACAAGCCCAGTGGTGGTGTTGACGCACTTGTAATTTTAGATGTTCAACAGATATCTGCACTTGAATGTGATGAAGAGTTGCTAGAGTTTGCTTCATCAATTCCAAGTCATTTAAGAGAAGGAAAAAAGCTCATGTGGATTTCACTATGTTCTTGTACTTCAAAAGCTTCATGAAACTAAAGGCACATACTTCGTCCGCTGTGCAGTAGCCCTGCTTCGAGATTTTAGGCATTGTCTCATACATGTGAGTTCTGACTAACATGAATAAGCATTAAACAAACTTAATGTTCTACAGAATATCAGCTTTAGAAACTCAGCGATTTTAGTAATTCTGGAACATGTCTATAATTCTTACTACTTTGAGCTGATGCAGAACTCTAACCAAGTAAACCCTCCAGTAAAACCACTCAGCCTGGTAACCTTGTAAGATAAACATTGCAACTAAAAGTAAAATACATCCAAATCAAACAGTTTCAGTTACATGCTGTAATCTTAACCACTATATAAGAGAATCCTCCTAGTACTGAAGTTAATATGACCATGGGCTATACTTTAGTGACTAGATCTTTATGCACAGCCGTGTTATCCTGTTTGGAAAGGTAAACTTCATAGATTTCTACAACTAGCCTGGGATCCTTGTCCACGAGTTCTTTGTATTCTTCTCGCTTGCTCAGCTTGTCCATGTTTTCCATGATCAATGACAGGGCTGCATCAAGCAAGTTCTTTGCATTGTGCTGGTGAGCAAACGCATAGTTAGGAAGTGAATTCTCCCAGTTTAATTTGGAAATCAGGAACTTCTCACAGTACGTCTTCAGATGCTTCACTTGGTATTTTTCTGCCAAAACGAGTAGGTCACAAGCCATAAGCTCATCTAGGCATGCATCAGCAGTGTATAAATAGGTTACAAAGGCACGAAGTGCATCATATGACACATCACTGATTTTAATCGTGCCACTGAGGCTTTCTGCCATCTCATTTTCGAGCATCGCTCTGAACACGGGGGAACGACTGGCCTGCATGGAATATCAAAATTTTGAAGGAAAAAAAAGATGTGCAAAAACTATATATATATAAAAAAAACTATTTTAGATAAATTGTCACAAAACCATTTTAGTGAATAATAACAATTAAAACACTAAAGGAATCGCATATAACAGATTTAAAGAAAGAGGAGACTAAATTCTGTATGTTTTTCAAACGTTCAGATCATATCTAAGCAGAAAAAATAAAAACACAACAATTAAGAAAAACTTAGTTTTCACATGTGTCCCCACTGAAAGAGCTTGAGTTAAGCTTTGTATTACTTTCCTTGATTTTTTTTTTTTTGTTTTGAAAATGTAACATGGGTATGTATTGACTTGATCAGTGCAAACTTTGCACTGGAACCATATTTACAGCAAAAGTGAGAAAGCTGATCCAAAACTTTGAAAATCTAACAAGAGCCTAGGATTTCAATTATGGATTCAGTCTCCTCAAGGTAAATCTGTTTGCACCAAAAACAAAAAAGTTTGACGCAATTTAGCTTGATCTTTTGTACATCACTACTACTGTTTGCAAAGCACCATGAATTTCTCTCTTTCCATATTGTCCACCAAATGCAAGCTGGGACAATCCTCCATCTATCTCTGTCTGAGGCTCCTATTCCTGCCTCCTCCCAAATATGGAGTAGATTAGTAATCCTATTTGGCATTACCCAGACAATGCCCCTAAGATTCACAAAGATGCTCCAAAGCTGTATTGTGATCCGACAATGTAAAAATAGATGGCTGACCGTCTCACCCTCTTCACCACACAAGTAACATCTGGAACAAAGAGAGAATTTTCCCTTTTTTAGGTTTTCTTGAGTCAGTACTGCTTCCCTTGCCAACAACCATGTGAAACATGCAACTTTGAATGGTACCTTCACTTTCCAAATGTGCTTCCAAGGCCAAAGTTGCACCTGCTGGTTACTCTGGTTCAAAAATTTGTATGCTGTGCTCACTTTGTAAATGCCTTTGCTGTCTTCTTTCCACCACAATTTATCTGCACCTTCTTATGTGCCTTTAAACTCTTCTAGTAGCCTAAAAAACTCTGTCAATGTGTTGTTTTCCAGTCATTGAAGTTTCTCCTGAACTGAAGGTTCCATCCATGATTGTCCCATAACTCAGCTACTTTCTAGTTTACTGCCAGCCCATGAATGACAGGAAATAATTCCTTTAGACTAGTGTTTCCCAACCATTTGTCCTCCCAAAAAGAAGTTTTGTGACCATTACTCATCTTAATGGTGGAATGGTTCCACAAGAAAGGCCAAAGAGCTCTGATGGATCTCCACAGACTGACACCATAAGGAGTGTGCACCTCCTTGGTCATCCACTTGTTTTCTTCCCCATATTTTGCTTTGATCATTCTTCCCCTGTATGGTTGAGGTGTATGCGAGTACCTCCATAACCATTTAAGTCTTAAAGCTTTGCTCTGCAGCTTTAAATTCTTGATACCTAGTCCTCCCTGCTTCTTCCCCAGTAGAACATTAGCCCACTTGACTAAATGGAAAACCTTTTAATCTTGATCACCCTTCCAGAGAAAGTCCCTCCTGATCTTGTCTAGTCTTTCAATCACTCCAACAGGGATGGGAAAAACAAACATCATATAGGTAGGGAGTGCATCCAGAACTGAATTTATAAGTGTGACTCTGCCCCCTAGAGATATATATTGTGACTTCCACCTGGATAGCTTCTTCTCACATTTTTCAATCACAGGGTTCCAGATATTCAAGGACTTTGATTTGCCTCCTAAAGGCATACCCAAGTAAGTAGTTGGTAGTTCCCCTACTTCACCTAAAATCCTGGTCAATTCCTCCATATTATTCACACCATTAATTGGATATATGTGACTCTTTCTCCAATTAATGTGTAACCCAGAAATCCCTTCAAACAGTACCAGAATTACTCTCAAAATCTTCAGTTGCTCTTCATCAGCATCACAAAAGATTAGGGTGTCATCTGCATACTGTAGATGAGTGATTTCCATGTTGGCATTTACATTTGCACTTGTGGCAACCTCAAAACCTTTGATCCAGTCATTTGTTCTTGCCACTTTGATCATGTTATTCAAGCCCTCCATGACCAGTATAAACAAAAAAGGAGACAAAGGATCCCCCTATCTCAACCCTCTATGTGCGGGGAAAAAACCTTCAGGAGAGCCATTGATAAGAACTCAGAATCTAATCCACTTGATCCATTTTTCTCCAAAACCCATACATGAGAGCACCTTCAGCAAAAATTCCCAGCTGACATGATCATATGCCTTTTCAATGTCTAATTTGCATAAGATTCCTGGCTTGCCTTGTTTGATTCTTGAGTCCACTGCTTCATTGGCAATTAGAATTGCATCCATTATTTGTCTATCTTTAATGAATGCCATCTGTTGAACATCCACCAGCTTGCCTATAACTCTTTTCAATCTTCTGTTAACACCTTAGAAATTAGCTTATAGACACTACCTATAAGACTGATGGGTCTGAAATCTCTCAGCTCCTTGGCAACTGTTTTCTTTGGGATTAGGGCTATGTAAATTGCATTGTAGCTTTTCTCAAAAACTCCCTGAGAGTGAAAGTTGTTAAAAGTGGCCATGATATCTAGCTTCAGAATTTCCCAACATTTGATCAAAAAACCCATTGTGTACCCATCAGGGCCAGGAGCTTTGTCCATGGCACACATTTTCAGAATGAAAACACCTTTTGTTCATCAAATTCTCCATGTAAAGCAACTTTTTCTTCCTCACTGGACAGTTGATAAGATTGCATGAAGGTCTCCAACCAATTGATTCAGTGTACAATCTCTCATAGAAATCAATAATTTCCCCTCCTCCACAGTTTCTTCTTGAATCATCAATTGATCAATGTTGTTGCTTCTCTTATGTGCATTGGCCACCTTATGAAAGAAGCTGGTGTTCCTATCCCCTTCTTTGAGCCAGAGAGCCCTTGATCTTTGCCTCCAAGCTATTTCTTCATTTTTTAAATACTCCTCATAATCCATCAACAGCGATGCTTTCAGTATTGATTCATCTTCTGTCAACACTCTATTCTCCAGGACAACATCTAGAGTTGCTAGTTGACTCAAAACCTGTGTTTTTTGTGATCCCAAGTTTCCCTGGCTTGTTCTACTCCATTCTTTCAGCTTGGCTTTTAAAGCTTTGAACTTGCAAGCCATAATGTAATCAGGTTTACCTTCGAAGACAAAAGAATTCCACCAATCCCTGATTCTTCCCACAAACCCTTCAGTGTTCAACCACCAATTTTCAAATTTGAAGTAAGACTTGTTGTATTCCCACACTCCACACTGAAGTGAGACTGGAAAGTGATCAGATTCCAGTCTTTGCAACAGTGATTGCTTGATATTTCTGAACTTGTTATCCCATTCTTTAGAAATTAACACCCTATCAATTCTGGATGCTATTCTACAATTGTCACCCTTGTACCATGTGTAACACCTTCCTTCCAGCTGGGGATCTAATAATTCCATATCTTCTATAAAATCTGAGAATTTTTCCATGGCAGGGGTTCTTCTGCAATTCATTTTTTCAGAAGGAAATCTTGTAACATTAAAATCACCACAAACAGCCCAAGGCCCCTCCATTAGACCCCGAACTGCCCCAATTTCATCCCACACATGTTCCCTCTCTGCTCTGCTGTTTGGGGCATATACTCCAGTTATATAACACTCAAAATCTTGAAGGAGTGCCACAAACTTGCAAAATAAAGTATATGCACCAATCTCCAAAGTCTCCCCTTTCCACACTCTACTGTCCCATAACATCAAAATTCCCCCTCTAGTGCCACTAGCCTCTAGACAAGCAAATTTTACCCATCTACCTCCCCAAAGATCTTTGATAATCTCTTTAACCTCCCCTTTCAGTTTAGATTCTTGTAAACATATGATATCAGCATACCAGTCTTGTATCTCTTCACAAATCTTCTCTTGTCCCCATTGTTCAGCCTCCTTACATTCCATGACACCAGTTTTAACTTCATTTAGATCGGCTTCGTCCTTCCCCCTTATCTCTCTTCCCATCACTCTTGTACTTTACATCAAAAGAAATAAGTCCCTTGAGCTCCTGAGTCCCCTTGAATCTAGTCCTCTTTGACACAGACATTGCCTCCAATTTTCTGGCCTGTCTACTGCTGTCTATTTGCATCAATAGTTCCACTGCTTCCTCCTCATGCCCCTTGAAATCAGCCCCAAAATTTTTCCCCAGTTTAATCATGTTTTGCTTCACCCATGTAGTATTCATCTCGTCCTTATGCAACATTAAACTCATGTCTTGTTGAATAGGTTCTGCATCTTCTAATACCCATTCTTCAATTTCTGAATTAACTTGCCTGATCACTGTGGCAAGTTGATCTTTTTGTGCCTGCTTCTCTATCTCAGAATCATCTGCAATAAGGTTCACCACCATGTTCTCAATAGTTTTCTTCATCAGCAAGTCTTCTATGCCTATGTCAGAGTCTTTTCCCCCATAGCTTACTGTTTCTTCATGAATTGAAATAGCTTCAAGTGTCGTCTTCATGAATTGAAATAGCTTCAAGTGTCGGTGCTACTGGTTCTGAAGAAATCGACTGGGAAATTGTAGTTTCTATAGATAAAGGATCAAACTTGTTTTTAGACTGCAGCCCATTAATGTCATTAAAAATAACATGTGTTGCACCATCAAGCCCAGACCATTTATTATTTTTGGGCCTAGTTCTGTGGTGGCCCAAATAATAATAAGAAGAGTGTAAAGGAAAGGCCATCTCCCTGTCACGTGGCCCCAGACCTTTATTTAAAAATATTCCAGCTGTATCTGCATACCCCATGTGATCCCACTATATTAGCAGTGATAGGCCTGCTCTTCTGTCCTTTTTCTGAATTGGACTTTGCTTTTAACTACTGGTCCGAGTCCTTCTTCAGACCACTGGTTTCTTCGATGGGCTTGTCAGATTCCAGCAACCTCTTTCCATTCGCTGGCGAAACAATTTCAAATCGAACACTCTGCTCCACCCATATCGGAATATAGAATTTGATGCCATCTCTTTCTATAGTAACTTTGCTAGGGAAATTCCGATTGTCACCTGAAATTTGAATTCTCGCCCACTTCATATGATTTTTCAGATTAGTCTCTCTTCTTCAGTAGAGACCCATCCACCGCAGTTATTCCCAATTTTAGTGAAAACCCTTTGGGACCATAGTTGGAGAAGTACCTCAAGTGCTCTGATCCATGTGGTTTTTGGGACTTGATTCGATGGTGCGCATCCAACTGTTGGGTTCCACCACTGGAGCTTTAATTTAGTCTCCTTCCACCTCCATTCTTTCTGAATGACTTGTTCAGCCATGTTCCTGTTGGGGAACTCAAATAGGAACATATTGTTGGCCATCTCGTGGATATTTATCCCAAAAACCGCTTTCCATGCAACCACAACCCACCTCCTGATGTCCGATAGAGTGGGAACCTCTGTTTCTCCTTCAGAAAAAGATCCGACGATGCATCTCTTAAAGATTTCGGTGTCCCTAACCCCAGGAGACTGTGAGATACATATTTCTCCTTTGTTGGAAATGACTGTCGATTCTCGAAGAGTATTAGAATGCCATTTACTCTCCCTTACTGCTCTGACATAAGGGTATTCTTTGTTGGTGAATCTTAGTGGTTCTGCAATCTTCAGTTGGTTGGGGCATTGAATGAACCTTTCTATCTTCAATGCTATCTCTGTCCAACATGCATTTAAAGCCAGTTCTGGGATTATAATGATTGATCTCTCCATTCCATGCAGCAAGAGAATGCTCATATATCTTCCATGCTCATTTGCTTTCCTCGTACAAAAGATTTCAGATAAGTTCTCCTTGGATTTCCACCTTCTGATCACATTTTTTGCCATCCTTGGAGCCTTCTTTTAGAATAGAGCATACCCATCTCATACCCGTCATACTCATAGTTGATCTTCTCATCATGTTACGACTTCTCTCAACCCATTCAAACCAGGTGTCTCTGCTAACTGACCATCTGGTGATGTCAAAGGATTTGAAGCCTGCATTGAAATAAATCCTATTTTCCTCCATTGGACAAAGAAAGCTGATCTGACTGTAGGATAAGAAAGAAAAGGAATAAAACTATCACAGAAGGTGTTAGCTCAGGGAAGGCAAAGGAAAGAAAGGGCTATTTCCGGCTGAAAGCTGCCGGGAAAGGGGTGTTCCTCCTTCCAGAGAAAAGTTCTAGGGGAATGCGCTTGGGAGCAAAGAAAAAGAACTCTTATAGCACCTTATTACTTTCCTTGATTATACAATGTTGAATTAATGGCTAATTAAATACAGAGAGTAAGAATAGAGATTTGACTCCTAAAAGGATTAGAAGAATCTAGAGGACTCATATGTACAACAACTATTTAGGTCTATACAAGTATTTGAACTGTATTAAAATACTTGAAATTATCTCACGGTTATTTCTGTATATTAGATATCCTAACACTCACTTCCGAGAGAAGTATCCTCCAAAACTTGCATAATGCAGCCCTGTCGTTGAAGCATCTGAAGACGGATCCTCCAAAAATGCACTACCTTTGGAGGAGCCGACAAGCATGCATTTTTGAAGAGTCCAAGCAACATAGGGCAGAACATAACAAAATGATCATGAAATACTGATTACAAATGCAAGCTTACCTATGCTACTGTTGTCTGTTCACAAGCTTTTAAAGCTCCATCATGATGATTGAGTGGAGATAAAGACTCCCAACGCCAAGAATTACTAGTTTCAAAAAAAAAAAAAAGGCTCCAAGGCCAGAACATGACCATGCAAAATGTGTCACTTACACATGAATAAGCTTTTGACGATTTGCAAAATTGTCCAATGTGGCATAGCGTTTGACTATCATGATAATAGTGCACCAAACAGTGTAAAACATTGTGTGTTCTTCTATTTATAGAAGTTCAAGCCACAAGCAATTTGCTTTACCTCTTTCTTACAAATTAGTTTAACATAATAGTTTTCATTATGCTAAAGCAAATCATGCTAGTAAAGCTACAAGAATCTTATGTTCAAGTGTCAAAAGTTACCAAACGGAGTCTAGAATGGCATTTTATGGCATGATTTATATTGTAGATCAGCCACTAAAATATTTCAGAAAGACATCTAACATGGAGTGAGTTTGAAAATCGACATGCTGTATAGCCGAAGAGTAGTGTTGTTAAAGGCTCTCTTGAAGTGCACCTAAACCTTGAAGCTCGGTGACGCTCAGGTTTGCTTACTTTTGTGCAGATACCAAGACACTAAGGCATGCACCTTGTCTTTCTCGAACTATGACGGTAAGAGGAAATCACTAGAAAATAAACATAGTTGAGGAAGTGATACTAATTGTTAACAAAATATCATGAATAATTTTTTTTTGAATAAACATGAAATAACTTTTTAGCGAAAAGGAATAAGAGATCAGAAGGTTAGTATAAGAAAACTAGTAACGAAAAGATTAAAACTGCATCTTTCTATCTAAATCAGAGATTTAAAATGGGTTTCTAAACTTGATTGAACCCAAATAGTTTGATTGATTGTAGCTTTGTCAATACAGTTGTCTGAATAACTATTGTTTGCCTTTATAGTTATCTTTTATCGCATCAGCATGTTTACTCGCTAAGGCCCATGGTTTTAGTTGCGCCTTGCGCATAATGCCCTAGTAGATCTTAGTGGTTTTTTATGCTTTCACTTTGCCAACTCTGATGGAGAGTGTAGAAACTTAAGTCCATCAACTGCAGCTTTACATATGTTCTGGCCTTTAAGCAGTAAATTTACAAAGTCATAACATCAATTTCTTCAGAGACTTACTCGCTCAACTTGCAGATTTTGAGCAGCTTCAAAAGTGAACGCCTAACAGAAAACAACTACAGATAAATTTAGCCTCCCATCCACTAATAATAGTCATAAAGAGTGGCGACCAAACCCACTATATACTCCAATACTCAGAGTCAAGCTGCGCTCCAGGTCAAACTTAAACTACTAGCACTTTGTTTCATTTCAAGAGCACTTGATCGACGCAATGCCATACCCCGACAACTTCCACGGCATTTTTCCTTATTTTGTTCACAAGGGGCCATAATATGGAAAATATTTACCTTTGCTAATTAAAAAAAGAGAGTAATATTATACTTGTAAAATACAGTGTGATTCAATTTTCCGTTTAGTGCTTGACATTGATGATTCCATCTAATCATTTCCTAATGAAAAGAGAACTTACACTACAATTACCTCGCTTGTTCATCTCAACATAGCAATCAACTACTCCTGACTTCAAAAATTAATCTGGCCAACTCTATAAATTCCGCGGATCCATAGTTAGACTAGTTTTTCATTGATCATCAACCTACTAACCCTAACTCCTTTACGCGTACTTGGAACTGATCATTGTGTCTGATATTTCCTAATGAATTAATCTCAAAGTATCAATCAACCACGGGTGTGTTCGTTATGGAGAATTTTCCCAAGTTCGGTTGGTTAAAATTCTCGGAAAACATTTTTTCTAGGAAAACAAGTTTCTTACAAATGCGGAAAATGACTTCCCTGATGGAAAGGGGAAAGCAAATTCCACAAGTGACATTCCACATTGTATGTGTCCTCCAAAATACCTCATCTTCACCCCCACCCCTGCAGCCCCCATCCTCACCACCCCACACCCATATCCCCCACCTCCCATAGTATTTCACTAGATTATACCATACAAATGCCTTTAGAATATATTTTTTGCTTAAGTACCGAACACAAGATAATAAGTAAAAACCCCACTTATTTTCATGGAAAACATTTTCCTTCATACTGAACACCCTCTACATCTACATCTCAACCCCAAATTAATTCGGGTTGACTACATGAATCCTCTATATCTCCTGTCAAACTACTTTAAACAGATGTCAATCTACCAGAATCCCATTCATTTATTGAAACTAAAATTTGTTCAATCGAGTGCAACATAGATAGTGTAATCCCACAAGTGGGGTCTGGGGAGGAGGGTAGGATGTAGGCAGACCTTAGCCCTACCTATAAACCCTCGGTTCAAAATAAAGTAAGACAGAAAAATACCAAGATACAAAACAAATGGAAAAACAGATAGTAGTACACACATTAAAGAATAAGAAACTAGGCTATAACTACAATTCCGGCGCATACCCATTAAAAAAGCATACAACAAATATTGAAAAGGGTACTAACCAAAACAGCGCGATTAGCAGGAACAGGAACAGGAACAGGAACAGGATGAGGTGTAGACTTTCCAGATTCATCATCATGTGAAGCAACCAAAACGACGTCGGAAAAGAAAGGTACACCATTTGAGTTAGATCTGTGTAGTGGGTCAGGTGGGGCCCAAAAACGTAGGAAATTGACTTTAGATTTAAGGTCATCAATCTCACGTTTGAGTTCTTCTTCAGTCTCGCTCGCTTCCTCGTAACACTCCCTGCACGTGCCTGCGTCACGTGAGGTGTACTCCTCCTTGCATGACACGCACTTCATTCGAGATGTTTCCGATGATGTTTCTTCTTCTTCATCCTCGTCTTCTCCGAAATCTACTGACGGCGTTGATGATCGCCGTCTGTGATGACGTCTCATCTTACTTTTTTCCTTTTTTACCACTTTCGTCGCGAACAAGAATGGAGTACTGTGGAATTTAGTAGTTCAATTTCTATCATGATTTTCTTTGAATTATTAAGTCACATAAAACTTTATTGCACGTAGAGTAAGGGTAAAATTAAAAAAATGGAGTAGTAAATAATTTTACTTATAAAAATATATCATTATTATTTTAAATAAACTCAAAAGCGAAAGCACTACCTAATTTCTATTACGGAAAAGGTCCATATATGCCCCTCAACTATTTAAAATTGCACGTATTTGCTCGTCGTTTAAAGGTCGGTTCACTCATGGCCCTAACGTTACGTTTTGGTTCACTCATGCCCTTGAGTTAACGGAAACCTGACAAAAATATTGGAGGGCAAATTTGTACAGTTCCGCATAGTATAGAAGCATATTTGATCCACTGAAATTCCTAAATATTATGGCACAAAATATCACTGCATTCCAAAACATAAAAAATAGTTGCAATTACAATCCATGCACCTACCATTACATTATATCTAAATTATATAACTAAAAGATCAAATGCAATTACAACCATCTTTTAAAGATTATTTTCACAAACAAGAGCCCCATTTTACCTTTTCAAACGATTTGTTTTACTAATGATAATATCTTCTTCTTTTTTTCAATATGTTGATGACCTAGATAGTTTTTTCTAGATATTTTTTCTTCCCAGTCCCAATATCTATACGATAATGCATGCAACAACTGTCGCACAAAACATAAACATAAAAAAAAAAAAATCATTACAGATCTGCCATAAAAAAATCACAAGGAAAAAGAGATAACTTATATTAGACTTATGACACCTGAAAAAATCTCCCGTAGTGCTGAAATTTTGATAGCAATAATAGAGAAAATATTCATTTTAGGGATTTATATGGTCTTACATAATATTTAATGTGGTCTAGCCCTTTCGCGAATTCCCTAAAAAAAGTCTCTTGTAGCCCTTTCATTTTAGACGTCGTTTTAGGGATTTTTTTGTGCCATAATATTTAGGAATTTTAGTGGATCAAATATGCCCCTATACTATGCGGAACTGCAAAAATTTGCCCTCCAATATTTTTGTCAGGTTTCTGTTAACTTAACGGCATGGGTGAACCAAAACGTAACGTTAGGGGCATGAGTGAACCGACCTTTAAACGACAGGCAAATATGTGCAATTTCGAATAGTTGAGGGACATAAATGGACCTTTTCCGTTTCTATTATATATAAGTGTGGAAGAGGGACCAACACAGCATTGACTGCTTGTACCAAAAGCTTTATAAATTGTACACGCAATGATTACTTGTATCAAAAGCTATATAAATTGTACACTTTACCCAACTACTTTTTATCCAACGTGGACATATGTCATTGTACTTAATATTTATTCCCTTCTCATGTATACACGTATGCACTTCAATTTTAATTCTTTGACACATTTATTTCCTCCGTGCTCTTTTACTTGTCAACTTTTGATTTTTCACATTCTTGCTGAATATTTATTCTCTTCTCATGTATACATGTATGCACTTCAATTTTAATTCTCTGACACATATTTATTTTCTCCGTGCACTTTTACTTGTTCACTTTTGACTTTTCACATTCTTTAAGAATTAATAAATGAAGTACTCCCTCCGTCCCATATTACTTGGCCACATTACTTGACTTTTCACGTTCTTTAAGAATTAATAAATGAAGTACTCCCTTCGTCCCATATTACTCGGCCACATTACTATACTTGACTTTTCACGTTCTTTAAGAATTAACAAATAAAGTACTCCTTTCGTCCCCTATTATTTGGCCACATTACTAAAAATATATGTCTATTTTTCTATTCTATATTTTTCTTATTATATGTGAACGCCCAAAGTAGACGAACACAACAACAATAAGTTGTACACAAAGCAAGTGAAATTATACTCTAAGTAGGGACTAACATGTGTATATTTTAGAAGTTGAACATTAATTCTACTTTTGTGTGTTTACTTTTTAAGTCCCCACGGGTCCGCAGTGTCTTAATTGTCCTTTCATTTCCTTCATTTGGCATATACTCCCTCTGTCTCAGTTTAAGTGTCTACGTTTGACTAGACATGGAGTTTAAGAAATAAAGATAGACTTTCAAATCTTGTGGTTCTAAATTAAAAATGTGTATAATATAATGAAATATCCTTTGAATCTTGTGATTATAAACTTGACATGTAGGATATTTGAATTGTCAGCTTACTAAATATAAAAAGATATTTTTTTTTATTTAACAACAAACGCCCAAGGTGGACGAACACATCAACAATAAGTTGTATAAAAAGCAACTGAAATTGTACTCTAAGCCGGGACTAATATGTGTACATTTCAGAAGTTTAACATTAATACTACCTCTTGTGTGTTTACTTTTTAAGTCCCCACGTGTCCGTAGTGTCTCAATTGTCCTTTCATTTCCTTTATTTGTCATATCCTCTCTCTGTCTCAATTTAAGTGTCTACGTTTGACTAGACACGGAGTCTAAGAAATAAAGATAGACTTTTGAATCTTGTGGTTCTAAATTTAAAATATCCTTTGAATCTTGTGATTATAAACTTGACATGTAGGATATTTGAATTGTCAACTTACTAAATATAAAAAGAGGCAAACATAACCAAAATAAGACAAATTTTAACAACAATTGAGAAATTAAGGGGGAAAAAAAGAGGAAAAGAAAAAAAAAATAGAGACTCACTAAGGAGAATCGCAGTATCCTTTGCAAAATATACAAACCATAAAGACTAACTAAATTGAGTAATTAAATTAATCATGTTGGGCCCCGTGCATCGCACGGGCATAGTTTGCTAGTACTACCTAAAACTTGGCCACTATAAAAATAGATATCAACTTTTATTTGTCTAATTTGAAAAATCAAGCGATAATTTACACTTGATACCTATTTTACACTTATTATTAAATAATTAATCATTTTCCAAGACATTTTTAAATACATTTAATTTATTATATTCAAAGGATGATAAAGTAAACTTATCATTTTATTAAGGGATAATTTAAGAGACCTCTCCTCAGGCTTTGTTAGAGTTTTATTTTCTGCAAGAATCAATATGATTTTTAATTAGTCCTCATGCTGCTAAAATTAAATTTTATGGAGTTGTATTTTGACTTCTTCATTGATTAATTTCCCCTAAAAGTTGTTTATGTAGAAGACTAAAAAGGAAGAAGAACATGGATAACGAAAGCAATTTGCAAAAATAATTGAGGAGGATTTTCGAAAGAAGGAAATTAGATTTTACTCTTAAAAATTTATTAAAGGAGATTCGTTAAAACTAATTAAATCAAAAGAGTTTAATGTTAGAAAAGGGCAAATAAGTCAGTTTGTAATTTTTTATATTAATAATAAATATATAAAGACAAAAAACTCAAAATAAGAGAGGTAAACGTAATACAGAAGAGGTCTAAAGCTGAAGTTATTCCTTTTATTAATTACTTTTTAATTCAAACATGACAAGTAAAAATAGATGAAGGGAGTACTAATCTGTGACAAACATAGGTTGATAACTTACAAATTATTTGTCTAGATGATGTTTCTTCATCTTCATCGTTTTCTCCAAAGTCCATTGACGGCGTTTTGTAGGTGACGCCGTCTCATCTGCTTTTCCCTTTTACTTTTTTTTAAATCTTTTTACTCTATAAAGATCCAAGTATGGATCTAAGCTAAGAACAATAATAATACTGAATTGAAATGAATTTTTGGGACAATTTGTTGTTTATATAACTAAAATGGAATTCAACTACAAGATAATCAAATGCTTAATAAAATGATACTATATAATAGGAGAATCCATCATAGCCATCAATGATCTGTGAAGAAAAAGAAGAAAGGAATCTAGGGTTAGAAAGAGAAAGAGAAAGAGAGGAGAAAGAAGAAGAAGAAGAAGAAGAACACGTGAAGGAGAAGGAAGAGAGAGGACAATGACCTGTGCAATAATTGAGTTTCTCTCTCCTGTCCCTATCTGTTATAACTAACTCCAGGTGATGTGGCACGATCGTGACCCTCCGAGCTCATTAATCTTCCTTTTACCCTTGCTGTTCGATATATATAACTATACTCCCTTGTTCCTCCGAGATTCGATTTCGATCCCCCGCAAACACACTTTTATTCTAATATTTAGTAGTAATAGGTGAGGTCAATACAATCCCCACTGCTTGAAAACAATCCTTGAGCTCAAGGATTAAGTATCAAAATCTGGAAATTTAGCCTTGAGAAATTGGTAATCCTCCCATGTAGCATCCTCAGGAGGTAGGTTGGACCATTGCACCAAAACTCTAGCTACAACAACATTGTTTCTTTTGACCATTGCACCAAAACTCTAGCTACAACAACATTGTTTGACCATTTGCCCTTGTAAGATGGCAACTGGTTTCACTAAAAACTAACCATCATCATCATGCTAGGAAGCAAGGTTTGCACCACTACTCGATCACCTACCTTCTTCTTGAGTAAGGACACATGTAATACAGGGTGAATTTTGCTTTCCTGAGGTAGTTCTAAGCGATAAGCAACACTGCCACCTCTTGCTAGCACCTTATATGGACCATAGTACTTAGAACTGAGCTTCAAATTCTTCCTTAAAGCAATGGAGGATTGTCTATAGGGCTGTAGCTTCAAATAAACCATATCTCCTACTTGAAATACCCTATCAGATCTCCTCCTATCAGCATAGTACTTCATTCTTTCTTGAGCTTTACTTAGATTATCCTTCAATAGTTGCTGCATTTGTTGTCTCTTTAGGATAATATCTTTAACTGCTGGCACTATAGTTTCCAGTAGTGGACCTAGGGAAAGTTGAGGCGGAGAATACCCATACGAAGCTTCAAATGGGGTGAACTGCAAACTATTGTGGAAGTTGGTATTGTACCACCATTCAGCAACATGAAGCCAATGCTTCCAATGGCTAGGCCTGCTAGCAGTCATGCATGTAAGGTAGTTTTCCAAACACTTATTCACCCTCTCAGTTTGTCCATCACTCTGAGGGTGAAATGCAGTACTATAATGTAGTTGAGTACCTAGTAGTTTGAATAAGTTTTGCCAAAATTTGCTGAGGAACACTCTATCTCTGTCAGTAACAATAGTCTCAGGTGTGCCATGTAAACTATGCACCTTCTTCCAAAATAAGTCAGCAACAATAGAAGTAGTATAGGGGTGAGCAAGTGCTATAAAGTGATACTTGGTCATCCTGTCTACCACCACTAAGATCACATCTTTGTTTTTAGACTTAGGCAATCCTTCAATGAAATCCATGTTGATATGCCTCCAAGCTTGATTAGGAATTGGAAGGGGTTGCAGCAGACCAGTATACGCCATATTTTCTTCCTTACTTCTGAGGCAAATGTCACAACTAGAAACAAAAGCAATCACCATTTGTTTCATCTTGGGCCAGTAGAATAATTGAGTCAACCTTTTAAGTGTACCAAGTTGTCCTGGGTGTCCTCCCATAGGAGATTCATGAAAAGTGGTAATCAACTTGTTTCTAAGACCACCAGATGCACCAATATATAATTTTTCTTTCCTTCTGAGAATTCCTCCCATAGGAGATTCATGAAAAGTGGTAATCAACTTGTTTCTAAGACCACCAGATGCACCAATATATAATTTTTCTTTCCTTCTGAGAATTCTAGATGAATAATGCCAAATTTTAGGCCCATGCAAATCTACTGCAACTTGAGAGATGATTTCCAAAGCATAATCATCTCATTCGTAGCTGGAGCTGATATCAAGCATCCAAGAAGGAACAGACAGACTAATAGCCATGAGTTGACCCTTGTAATGACCTGGATTTGGGAGTATTCCATCACCTTGACCCCTTTGAGCAGGCCTCTCTAGTGTTGTTAATCGTTCCAAAATCAACTCATGGGTTCCCTGAATCCCTCTTTGAGTTTGTTGGAGAATTTCTTGTCCCGCAGTTAACTCAGTCAACACAGCATCATGCTGAGTCAACTTAGCATCCATAGTTTACATTCGAGTTCCTTCTACCATATCTCGACCCATAAGCTGCAAAATCGACTGCTCTGATACCAATTGTAATGATCCAGGTATGGATCTAAGCTAAGAACAATACTGAATTGAAATGATTTTTTGGGGCAAATTTCTGTTTATATAACTAAATGGAATTCAAATACAAGGTAATAAAATGCTTAATAAAATGATACTAGATAATAAGAGAATCCATCATAGCCATCAATGATCCGTGAAGAAGAAAAAGAAGAAAGGAATATATGGTTAGAAAGAGAAAGGAAAGAGAAAGAGAGGAGAAATAAGAAGAAGAACACGTGAAGGAGAAGGAAGAGAGAGGACAATGACCTGTGCAATAATTGAGTTTCTCTCTCCTTTCCCTGTCTGTTATAACTAACTCCAGGTGAGGTGGCATGATTGTGACCCTCCAAGCTCATTAATCTTCCTTTTATCCTAGTTGTTCGATGTATATATAACTATACTCCCTTGTTCCTCCGAGATTCAACTTCGATGCCCCGCAAACACACTTTTATTCTAATATTTAGTAGTAATAGGTGAGGTCATTACATACTCCCTTCTTTCTGTTGCTAAACTACTTTTATAAAAGTTTGTCGTCACAGACAAGAATATTGGAGTACATTACTATCGAATTTACAAGTTCAATTTCTATTTTTTTCTTAGATTATTACGTCACATAAAAACTTATTGCACGTAGTTAAGAAATCTTATAAATTAGGGATGTTCACGGAAAACCGAAAAATTAAATCAAACCGAAGAAAAATCTGACACTTTTTGGTTTGATTTGATTTTGATTTTTCATTTTATAGACCGACAAAATTTGATTTGATTTTGATTTTAAGCAAAAAATAACCGAACCAAACTGACAATATAAATATTTATCTAAAAATTATGTATGTATATATATATATATATATATATATATATATATGTGTGTGTGTGTGTGTGTGTGTGTGTGTATAGAAAAAGTTTGACATTTTACGATATCAATCTTTCGCACACTTGCTTCATAATCTATGTTTTTGCCTTTATAGTAATCCAATTTTTGATAATTCTAAGAATCTATTTCTTGTTCAAAATAACTTATTTTTAAGTCCATTAATTATTCATCAAGATATCTTGGTATATCGCAACTAGATCTTTAATTTATTGCTCAAAAACAA
The DNA here is from genome assembly GCF_019175385.1 of Lycium barbarum. Taxonomy (NCBI): domain Eukaryota; kingdom Viridiplantae; phylum Streptophyta; class Magnoliopsida; order Solanales; family Solanaceae; genus Lycium; species Lycium barbarum. The sequence goes on from NC_083344.1 coordinate 91,097,912, forward strand.
ATTCATTGTAAGAATTTTTTTTTTATGTTCCATGAAAATGGCTAAATTCTTTGATGATGCATGCAAATTTTGGAGAAAGTACATATATGACTTGATTAGGTTTATATTTCCTTCTTTTCTCAAATAAGAGTAATTGATTTGGTAGTGTTATGTTAGAAAATAGTCAATTTAATATGTCCTTGGACGTATATTGTCATATATTTAAATACAAACAGACAAAAAATCAAAAAATCGAAAAACCGACAAAACCCAAAGCAATGAAAAATCGACTTAATTGATGTGATTTTGATTCTAACATTTAAAAAACCGACTAAGTTGATTTGGTCATATTTTAGAGGATAACCGACTCAAACCGAACCTTGAACACTTTGAATTATATTATTTCTATGCCTAGAGTGTCACGACCCAAACAGCCGTGAGTAGCACCCACCCAAATCCCCTAGGGGGCGAACCATCTACTTAACCAACCACTCAAACCATTATCAAATTACTTAACCAAATTAAAGTATTCCAGGATATAACAATAAAATCTCCAAATATATAGTCATGCCATAAATAAATAAAATCTGCGTGAGTCTAGCTATTACAATCCCAAAATTCGAAAGTCATCGTACAAGGACTCTAAAACATAACTGTCTACGAACGAATAATTGTCTAAAAATAATGTAAATGTCTGAAATGAAATAGACATCTAAAATAGGAAAGATCTTCAGGTGGCCTGGCATGGAGAATAGCTCACCCTCGAATCTGTCGGAATCTAGCCTCAGCTAAATATGAGGTCTCGTAGAAGTCTCTGGATCACAATCTGTACTCAAAAGAATGCAGCAAGGTAGTATCAGTACAAACATTATGTACTCGTAGATATCATAGGCCGACTAAGATTAATATCATGCATACAATTACAAAATTAATAAAATAGACAGATAGGCACGACAACACATAATCTCAAGAACTATCAACATAAAACATCCAACAACGAAACATCAGCCAACACAGGGATAAGGTAAATCCACACAAATAGATATCAATAAGAGTACTCAACCCACGTAGTCACCACACACAATCGTAACTCACAAATTATCTCAACTCTGTCACATATTCGTACAAACATGCTAAATGGTAATGCTTGACCCATTAGTCATGACCTACAGGGGACCTATGGTGTCCAAGTACCCTTGCTTCGAAATCTTACCTCGGATCACGAGCCTTTAACTTAGGACACATCCTCACCCCCGGTCAAATGTGCCTTTTCATATGTATATATCTTTCTCATCACAATGTAGTTTCGTTCCACAATCAATAAGGAATGTGAACAATCAAAATCAACATCAGGGAACACAAGTCACACATCACAAGTCATAGCAAGACTCAAAATCATTTCATCAACAATCATGAATAAATATTTATTCCAAGTCAACAAGAAGAGTATATATGAACTCCTGCTTTATCATTTCATATCAATTCATCATATAATTAATCAATTTGTATCAAACTGTAGGAATTATCACCCACGTTATGTCTGAAGCCCTAATCATGCTTCTCCTATCAATTTCGTATCACATACAATCAACTAATCAAAGTCTAACTCAAGTAGACAGTAACCTACCTCAAAGTAGAACTGGAACAATGTAATTAATCTACGATAGCTTTCTCTTTTCGCAAAGCTTTCGAACGTTCAAAGTCTAGAAGAGCTATATGAGTATTCAAATAATCTACTCAAACAATACAACACTTTGGGGAAGAGAACCTAACTACTTTTACCTCTTTCAAATGGGTGAACTATCATTAAGCATTATTTCATCACAATATTATCCCCAATAATCATATTCTATCCGTTCATCTATTTTCTAATTGTTCCAACCTATTACAAGCAGTTTTTATGCCAAATTTATCATCTTTATGGAGCCCTAGGTCTCAATCAACAAGTTCCACTATTAATAGACAAGTTCTCATCCTAGAAAGCAATAATATATACTCCTAGATGATTAAGTAACAATAAAATCAACCACCCATTCATTAATGAAGGGTTTTCTTAAGTTCTAGGGTTTTAGCCCTTTCATTCAACATTGACGGACCTTTAACTAGTCATGGATTCTAACATGATGATGGAATTAATAAAGTCAAGGGTTGAGGCTTACCTTTCAAGCGCACTTTAGCCCTAGCCTTAGTTTTTGCCACAACAGCTCTTGGAAACTGTTTTGGTGTTATGTGGGGAATGAGTTCGGAATAAAGAATATAAATCGCGGATTCTGCCTCCCGTCGACCGCTGCAGTGGTCACATCCTCGCGACAGCGGGAAGGCTCCCGCTGTGGCGGACCTAATTAAAGTCCCGCCTCCCACGGCGGCGAGCCCCTGACCGCTACGACAGACCCGCTGCAACGGTCCATCACCCGCTGCAACGGTCTATTTTGACTAGTAGCTTGGATATTTGCACCAGTTTTCACCCAACACCTATCCAAGGCCCTACATACTCAAACAAAACATGCACAAACACATAAAATCACGCTACCGACTCACTCGAGGCCTCAAAATTCCTAACGGAGGTCTAGTTTTCTAAGTCACCTTACTTTAACGACCTAGCGGGTCGTTATATAGAGTAACGTGTCACTAGGGTAAAAATCAAATATGAAGATATACCATTTTTAACTTTTTATAAGAGTAAGTTCACAAGTACGATGAAGGGTAAGACTGTAAATCACTAGTATTTTAAATAAACTAAAAATGGAAAATCACCATATAAATTCGATAATACTGTACCTGCCCGTGCTATTAGCCCACCACCACCAGAGCTCGGGAAGTGCAATTCAGAGATATCTTCTCCCGTTCCACAGTCTCAGGATGCTGATTCCAAATCAGAGGCCGCGTTAGCGAGCCAGACTCAGGAGAGCGCCTACTGTGCCATAGGAAGCCCCTTAAACTTTTTGTCCTTTTGATTTAATTTTATGCATTGAGGAAAACACATGTTTTTGGAGTTAGGGGTCGGGTATCATGTTTTTGGATTGTTGGAGACTTGACAAGCTTGTGCGTAGTTTTGTTTTTGTAGTTTGTGTTAGTTTTATGTTAGTCTCGTTGGTTTTTCTTTGCTTGGTTCTTTTCTAAGGGTGTATGTTCAGAAATCATGGCCCAGCGATAAAGTTGTTTGATTTGGTTGGTACCTATATTTAGTTTCTAGCATGTGTAGCTTCTTTTTGGTTTTGATAACACCCCTAAAAAAGTTGAACTTTGGAAAAAGAGAGTAGCAGTGCATTTGAATTGTCATTTTGTAAAAGTATGCCTAATTTTGTGACTCTATGTCTAATTGTGATTGAATCTTCATTAGATGATAGCCTTGTATTCAATAGAGAGCTAAAAATGTAGCAATTCTTATAGTTTATGTGCAACGTGTGGTGAATATTTAATTCCCCTCTTGTGCTTATTTGTATCATCTAGAACTTACCTCGTTGTTTGTCACCGCAATTGTAAGTTTTTTTGGTTGAGGAAATGATATTAGGCTTTCTTATAAGAGTAAACCTCTTTTTGAAACTTCTTTGGCCTACCCGTGAGATAAGAGTACCTAGTTGTCCCCCTTTGAATCTTTTTACCTTTTTCTTTGGCTACGACATTACAAACCAAAATCCTTTTTGAAACAAACGGTCTTTCGAACCAAATACTTCCTTGAAGAACTTGAATGTGAAGATTGAGGCTAAATGTCTAAGTTAGAGGTGGAACATGAGGTTGAATAAGGGAAAAGAATTGTGATGCAAATAGTACTATAAAAAAAGGATGAAAATGTGATTAAAAAGAAGAGAAAAAGAAAGAAGAAAATGAAAAACAAAAAGAATGGGATAAAGTGGGCAAACCAGAATAAAAATGATGGAAGAAAAATTGGAAATAAAAGGAAGAAAAGAGTTAAAAGTGTGAAATGTGTAGTGCTCAAGGAGGGCAAAGTCACATGTACCTAAATGAACATCCTACCCGGCCTAAAACTTGCATTAAAAGCTCGAAAAGCTCTTTGATATCCGAAACTGAGCACTCTTTAAGCAGAGCTGACTTAAAATAAGGGCAAGTCTATGGCATGATACTTGTGACACTTACCATTTTTTGTGAGTGTTAGCGATTATTCATATGTCCCATGTTTTGCATTGATATATTGAGTGTTGGGACGTCCTTTATCGTGAGGGCACATGGATTGTATGAACTATGTGAAATGTAGCTTCTTAAATTATTATACTTGTGCGCATTTAGTCACTAGTAGCATTTAGTCATTAATCGAGGCTTGATTTTCATGAAATGTTTCTTCGCAGCTAAGCACTCTCGAGTTGTTTTTGAGGAAATTGAGAGATTGTTAGTATTTTGAGTCGCATGCTAGTAAACTCATAGATAGAACCAACCATACTCATATATAGAACCAACCATAGTCATTCTTGCTTTGTTGTTAGTCATAGCTTTAGTTTCATTTTAGTTGCTTATGGACAAGCAACAATTTAAGTTGGGGGTGTTGATGTGCCGTGAATTTAAGGCACATTTGAAACCAATTGCATAGACTTTTCATATCCTCAATTCTTTTTTACTTAGTGTTTCTCATGTTGTTTTGGTTTTTGTAGGATTCTACATTGGGACACCAAAAATTGAGAGAAGCTGATAAAAGTGGACAAAAGTGCTGATGAATGAAGAAGTGCAGAAATAGACCTTCTTTACGGACAATAAAATCAGACCGCGGGCCGTAGATGGGATCAACACCGCAGAAGCTGACAGTGGAATAGGAACTTGAGACCTAACATGCAATGAGCAATTGCGGTCCGCATTCCAATTTTGCGGTCCGCTACTCAGGCCAAGTCAAATCCGAGACTACGGAGCAAAGGTGTAACGACTAGTTTGGTCGTTTAGACATTTTACCCTTTTACCCTTGTTGACCCTTCCCATAGCTTCATTAGAGTGTATTTGACTTGCAGGGATGGTTCGAGCAGTTCCTGTGGCAATCGAGTGAGTCTCGGTTGAATTTGAGGATTTTAGAAGCTTTTAAGTTAAATAAGAGAAAAAGTGTTGACCAATAGTTTACTTTTGGGTAAATGATTCTTTTTGGGGATTTCATTGATTCCATTAGGTCCGGAAGGTATATTATAACTTGGTTGGGTGGTTGGTTCGATTCCCGAGGCATTCAGGGGTATTTTGGCCTTTTGGTTGGAAATCTTGTTTTAGGTATTTGGGGGCTGACCGGGTCAAGATGACCTCTTTTGGGAAGTCCGAGGGCATGGGTGAGTTCGTGGCATGTTTGGTTTGTATCCGGGAGGTCTTCGATGAGTTTCGGGTTTTAGGTTGAATTTGGTGAAAACCAGATTTTTCTGATTTTCTGGTGCGCTGCACCTGTGGGTTTCTGGCCGCACCTATGGTTCCACATCTGCGGATGTTGGTCCGCAGGCACGGAGATGGACGGTCAAGGCAAATTTCGCACCAACGGTGTATTTCCGCAGGCACGGGTTCGCACCTGCGGAGTCTCCCCGCACCTGCGCCTTAAGATATTTTAAGTGGGATTCGCCCCTGCGAACTTTCTTCCGTAAGTGCGATCCCACATCTGCAAGGGATTGTCAGTAGATGTGGGATCGATGGACCAGATAATCTCTTTTAATCCCGCTTTTTCCAATTTCGAACCCCATTCTCCCTATATCATTTCTTAGACCAAATAGCTCAGTAGAGGAGGAAGTTAAAGGGTTCTCAAGGTACCACTTTGGGGTAAGTCTCTTATCTTTGATTTATGATTTTATCTTGGATTAATTAAGGATTTTCATGGTGGGAAACTTGTTTTGAATGAGGGTTTGATGACTTATAAACCCTATGTTAGTAAAGGGATTTTCTTAACTAATCATTGATATTTTGGGAGGATTTCATAGTTTCTAGCTTAGTAAAACTTGGGTAAGTTTTTCCAACTCAAATTTTGTCTTCAAACGGATTTTCAAAAGGGTTAATTTATGGATTTGCTCCATAATTGAGGGTTTGATAAATTGATGAAATAAAAGATCATTTTGGATTTTTGTATTTTTTAGAGTCATGGCTTTGAGGCATTGCTCTTAGCATGTGTGCACGGGTAGGGAAAGTTGGCCAGTGCATTGCATTGCATCTATTACAGTTCACTTTTAAGTGAGGCATAAAAGCTGCTTCGAGATTGTGAACTCTATTGGATTTTTGTATTTTTTAGAGTCGCCACCTAATTTATTCAGCGAAATTAGGAAAATCGAGTTAAAAGGGTGAGTTCGAGGTAAGGGTTCTGGTGGTTCCTCGGGGAAGGTGTTAGGCACCCGGATATTAAGAATTCGTAGAATACGGTTGACCTTCAAGCTTCAATGTGATTTATTGTAATTATTTGCTTGAAACAGTTTATTTTGTTGTATAACTTGTCATGGCATGTCATAAAAACACTTTGGCAAAAATTCCATGTGAGTGTGAAAATGAGCTGGATTTCGCTTTGAAAATGTATATAAGGGTTGAAGTCATTTCATTTTCGGATCAAAACACACTTAAGATTTCTCTTAAGTAGAGTTCAACTAAATTGGTCCAGTGGTATGCCTTTGGTCCTTATAAATTTTATTTGAAAAAAATTGAGTATATCTCCTTTGTAAATATGCCATGGGTTTATACAAGTATAAAAATGTTTTCTTTTACAAGCAATGTATTTATCTATTTTTAGTCATTTTGAAGGTCAACCATATCCTAATTTCAAACCTTTTCCTTAAACTAAAGTTTAAGTGTATTTACTTTTGTTTGTTTAACTTAAGGTTGAGCTTCGCCCAAAAAGATTGAAAATTCATAAGTCATTTTTAAAGTCCATTTTCAACACTTGTGCTTTTGAAATCAGTTTCTCGATTTTTGTGGCCTTTAAATTGAAAGATTTTTTGTCTCAAAACTGTCACAAAACTGTTCTAGTTTTGTGTTTAAAATGTCTATTTGTTTCCAAAAAATGGTATATATTTAACTGTTTCAATTTTCAATTTTGTAAAATGAGACGAGAATTTATAAGAAATCATTTTCTATTGTTCCAAGTCTTGAAGATATAATCACTTATATTTTGTTAGGTCTTGGTTTTGAAATAGTAACGTGTTCCTATCTGTTCTAAACTTATTAATCTAGGTTCTAACGAAGGATTTCAATATTCATAAGTGTTCACACAATGTATACACACACAAAAGAATGTAAGAACAAGAGTGAATAAGGCTGGTGGGCCTACCGAGTCCACCAGTTAATCATTTTCACCCATGATTGGGCCTTCAAGTTTTCAGACCCAATCAAAGATATGTGTTGTGCCAGAGGCTTGGGAGAAATATGCCCAAGTGGCCCACGACATTTGTTTCCCATGCGTGAAAAAGGAAAGGGGAAAAAGAGGAATATGGTTAGAGAGCATCTATGCTTGATAACTAATTTAATAAGAATTTAAATACTTAAACATAATCACATAGACAGGTATTTATACAGCAAGTGTAATTATATAAGCTAAGATAATCTTCAGGACACATAACCGTCAAAGGGAGGGAGACAGGCTTGGATGTATTTCATAAGAGGACATCATGCGTGAATAATACCAAACAAAGCCCAAATCAGATGTTACAAGACTAGCATTTAAGAAGGCAGACCCAATTTATTCGACAATAGTTTTAGCTAAGGAGAAACAACATGATATACCGTTGGTATTGTTACGGTTCACTTTTACGCGGGTTCATAAAAGCTACTAAGAGGTTGTGGACTCCATTTGAATTTTATATTTTTAGAGTCGCCACCTAATTTATAAGGAAAATTAGGAAAACCAAGTTTAAAGGGTTTATCAAACAAGAGAAAAATCCTTTTAGAGCTAGAGTTTGAGGTAAGGGTTCTGGTGATCCCTTCGGGAAGGTTTTAAGCACCCTAGTATTAAGGATCCGTAGAATACGGTTGACCTTCGAGCTTCAATGTGTGATTAATTGTAATTATTTGCTACAATGTTTTCTTTCTTGCAAGATTTTTCATATCAATATCATAACTCCATTTTTTGACAAAAACATTTCTTTAAGGAAAAAGAGTTGGTTTCTTTTCTTTTTGAAAAAAAAAAAATGTTACCAAGGGTTAACATCACTTCATTTCCGGACCAAAACACACTTAATATTTTATCTCAAGTAGAGTTTGTACTTTCTTGCTCCAATGTTATGATTTGTCCTTATAAGTTTATGTATATATATGTATATAGAAAAGATGGAGTATATCCCCTTTGTAAAAAATAGCGTAGTTCTTATAAGTAAGGTTTTATTTACTTTTAATTCCATTATAGCTCATCTAAGGTCATCCAGTACCTTATACCAAAGCCATCTCATTCTCAAACTAAAGTCCAAGTGTATTTCCTTTTGTTTTTGTGCCTTAAGGTTTGGGCCTTGGGCCCAAAAAGGTTTTGAAAATACCTTAAGTCATGTTAGTTTCAAAAGAATCTTTTTTTTGTCCTTTATGTTTTTTTTTCTTCTGAAAATTTGGTTTTTGCTTTGTCCAAATCAGTCTAAGTTCTAAGATGATCAATTTTCCAGATTTTCTTTGAAAGCTTGAAGCCCAAAAACAACTCATTCTTTGATCAGAACTCGTTAAATTTGTACAATATTACTAACTTTCAGATTTAGACAGTTTTGTAAAATCTCGAATTACTAATTTCATGCAATTTTTTTTAATAACCGTGTTTGACTTGAAAGTTGTTTGAGAAAATGTTTAGCAACTACGCGAATTTTCTAAGTTCCTAACGCATTTGGGTTTCAACATACATTACAAATTGTTTACATAATAGCAATACAAATAAGATATATATGAGATAAAATGAAATGAGAGAAAGGTTAGGCTGGAGGGCCTACCTAAGCGCACCAATTGCCATTTTCACCCATAGTTGGGCCTTCGTTCATCTTCTTTTGATTTCAGACTCGATCAAGAAAGAAGGTTGGGCCTCTAGTGTCACGCCCCAACTCAGGGAACATGCGGACACCTACTGTTTCCCACCTCAGTAGGCGAACCGTCCGTAATGAAACCAATCATCAGTAAATAAATCATGAATAAAAGAATGGAAAACCCAAGAAGAATACTATAAGTCTGACATACTATATAAATACCAAGTGCGGAAGATAAACAAATCCCAAATCACGGTCTGATCAATACAAGAGCTACTAAATACTACTATAAGTCTGAATAGTCATTACATCATCTGAATACATATTGTCTCGAAATAGAAATGGAAAAATAAAGGAGATAGAGTCTCGGGCTGCATGGGTCATCAGTAGCACACATCAGAACTCTAGGAACGTCGCCTTGGGATCAGTCGCGAGGTGTAGAAGTCTCCCCAATAACGAACTTTGCACTCATAAAAAGAGTATAACAAGGTAGCATCAGTACAAAACACGGTACTGAGTAAGCATTATAGGCCTACAATAGTTAGATCACGCATGCAAACAAGGAATGGAAAGATAATCATGCTCACAGACACATACAATTCAACAAGTCCCAAATTGTGTAATCAATTACCAAACAATGTCTCAGATATCTCAGTAATAAAAACATAACCAATTAATCACCCAATAACTCAAGTATCATCGAAGATCAATATCAATCCAAGGACAATAAGAACATATACTATAAATGCATATGGAATGCAATGCAATGATACACACAAGCTCCGGGGAACGGTGTCCAGCTCTCAACAGTCATGACCCATGGGGGACCGCTAAGTCCATGTACCGTCATTCCGTATCACACAACCTAGAATGACTTCTCCATCCAAATCGTTGCTAACTACTCCTTATCACACAACATAGAGATGGCTATGCAAATATAGCAATGTCGCATGAATCATACTTACCTCCATCATCACCATTTCCTAATATCAAGATCAATACAAATATATCATAGATATGAGAAAGTATATTATGCAATGAGAATATCATAAATGACACATGGATTCCATTCAATTCGTATGAGGACATCCATCATAGTACATGTATCACATGAATCAGTTCCTTCCAACTAATCTTCCATAATACATAGCAACCACCAATTCATATGAGAAAAGCCAAGCATAACCTAGGATTCTATAGGCCACGAGCCCGAACACAAAAGTCACACAACAATATCAACCTAAGAATTCCATTCCAAACTTCATACCCGAAGGTTCACATGAGGTCTCCAACAATTCCCTAGTACTACATACGAGTCGCTAACCGAAGTCTAACAACAACGGTAAGCTATAACCTACATGGAGAGCCGAATAGGAATCCTAAACAAATCACGGGAGCGCCTTGCCCTTCCTCAATGCCTCCAAATTCTCAGGGTCTATTTATAACGCAATCTAGATTAGAAATCATGATGAATAGTACCCATATTGCAAGGCTTCTAATTTGGTTAACTTAAGCTTATAGGATTTAGGAAAACGGGCCCATAAGGGCAAAACGGGAAATTCAAACGTGAAACATGCAATTCAAGTATAAGAGATCAAAATCCACTGTAACGGTTCGCATTTTCGCGGGCGGGGTTAGTGGTCGAAAAAGCTACTTTGAAATCGTTGGTGCTCTTTTGGACTTTGTTTTAAAAGAGTCGCCACCTAATTTTTAGGAAATTAGGAAAACTAGTTTTAAAGGATTTATTCATACGCCGTGAAGAATCCTTCTTAATCCAAAGTTCTAGGTAAGGGGTTCTGGTGATCCCCTAGGGAAGGTGTTAGGCACTCTAGTATTAAGGATCCGTACTATATGGTTGACCTTCGAATTCCAATGTGTGAGTATTTGCATGAATTGTTTATTTGGTGTTTATTTCCGCAAAAGTCTGTCATGTTGCATATCATCTTTCAAAAGAATTGAATATATTCCCCTTACATATAGGGTATTTAGGTTCGGATTTATAATATCCGGATAAAATTCGTTCCTTTTACATATAAGGATAATATTGTTTTGTAAAGGTAAAAGTTGTTTTAAAACTTTGGAGTAAATGAAATTCGTTCATGCTTAGGCTCATACATGGTCCGGGTTAGTCCGTTTAATACTTTTTTAGAAAACCTTTATTTAGGACTTTGCTCATTTTTCTTAAAAAAATAGTTTGCACAGATTTTACAAGAGTTGGTCTATATAATCAAATTAATTAACTACATTCCCAGAATTTTGCCTTAAATCCTCTAATTTGCTTATATAATGCAAGAACAATTTTTTGTCTTGGGCTTAGGCCCAAAATTTCGCCTTCTTTTTAAAATGATTAGAGTTTATTTAGTTTTTGGCCCAAAATCCATTTTTTTAGGTTAAGCCCAAAATATATTTTGTGTTTTACTTTATCTGAATTTTTTTGGTTAGATGGGGCCTGAAACACGACCTTCTTGGATTGGGCTTTTGGCCCTCAAACTCTGTAATTTACCTTAGTTTATTTCAAGGAAAATAATGTGTACAGATCAATACAAAGTGGATTACACCTATGTATGCCAAAAAGCCATTTTTTTGATTTTATTTAAAAGGGTAGAACTCGTTTTACAAAAGCCTACCATTCGCACAGTTTTTGGAAAAAAGACCATACCTTTGTCGGTTTTTTAACTTTAAAGAGACAGAGCTCGTTTTATAAGAACATACTATTCGTACAACTTTGAAAATCCAATTCTTTTTGCCTGAACGAAAAATAGGATTTTTGAAAAGATTGAAACTTGATTGAAAAGAAAACGTTTTTCTTAGTTTTTTTGCAAAGACAAAGTCTAGTTTGAGGAAAGGAGATAGCAACAGGTTATTTCTTACAAAAGATAGGACTGATCCTTCTATTTTCTTTATTACCTTAGCCGTTTTTATTTATTTTTGGAAAATGTTTACACTAACCCAGATTTTAAAAATCGTGTTGGGGCCTAAGGTCTAACTAAACGGCATATGCACCGTTCACCTAAGATGCCTAATTCAAAATGTAAAGATTCCAATGATAATGTGAGTTTATACAAATACAACATTTCAAATAAGAGAACAAATTGACATGCTAAAATTTAAAGGAGGAAAAGGAAATGAGTTAGGGGTGTACCAAACCCCTTAAAAGCCATTTTTACCCATGGTTGGGCCTTCGTTCCATTCTCACTCATGGCTGGGCCTTCACAATATTAGCTTCCATTTTAGATTTAATCAGTTTGAAAGAATGTTCCTGTTGGGCGTTTGGGCCAATAGGCTGGCTGGACTGTGGCCCAAATGGCCGTGCAATAGGAGGAAAAAGAAGAAGGAATTAAATTAGTACAAGTTTGGTGGATCTGATACTATCAAGATTATACATTCATATATACATGTATAGATGTATACATATACATTCCCATTTTTTAAATCTATGTTTGATGGACCTAATTCTATCGTGACCATACATAATATATACATACATATACACATATCTCCTCACATTGATCACAAGTGCACAACCAAGGACTTAATTATATACTATTGCTCCACTGGAAAATCTCAAACCACAATATACCAATGGGAAAAGGTTGTCACCACCCTTGTTCCCGACACCGCACAAGTTCCAAGGGTTTCATGAACCCCCGGCAGGGCTGGATGTCGGGGAGTGGCTAGAACTATCCCCGAAAACCTCCTCAAACTCCCAAACAAACCAGTGTTGCCACAATATATAATCATGGTCTTAAAGCTGTGCACAAGTATCAACTTGTAGGAAATATTTTGAGTATAAGTGGCTTTTAAATGAATTCAGAATCAAGAGGAAAGACTGGAACAAGTATAGTAGTGTAACGATATACATTCAATATACACAATACTTTCAAAATTCTTGGTCAAGTAAATGGCCCAAACAAGTCATATTCTTTTATTCGCATATGTATACTGCCCATAACTAGCCTACTTTCTTATAGGTATACACATAGTATATCCTTGATATACACATGGAATGTGTATACCATGTGTATACTCCCTTTCTTTTACAAATCCAGGTAGGGTCTATATTTAACCTTACTCTTACATGTTCAATTACCATACACAAGGTAAAATTAACTAAAGACCAACTTTAAATTTCATGTACATCAAAATAAATGACTTATCAATCCCGTATATTAGCAGTGTTTATAGCACAAAGTTAGAATTTATCTAAGGTGATCACATGAAGTACAACAGGAGAGTACAAGTCAAGGGGGAGATTCTGTAACTTATAGTTACACTAAAAGAAATTGGAACATTAAGAAAGCCTGGACCAAGCAGCCCCAAATGGAAGTGATACTGCACAGTCTCCTACTCTCATGAAAGACCACAGAAAAATCTTTGTTTTAATAGAGTAATAGCAGGATCATGTTACAACAAAGCCTTATATCAATTACCACTTAAGATAGATAGGAGCATAATCAAACTAAATGTGTATCAACAAGTCCCAAAGAAAAAGAAAATGGCATAAAGTTCAAATACTAACCTTCACATATTCACACTTCTTTAAACTCCTAAATAGGGACATTTCATTACCAATGATCCTAAACCAGTTTATTGCTTTAGGAAAGAAACTAAAGACTAACCTTTTTTCAATGGATCACATTCATTATTCCTAACCCCTTAAGTGAAATGACAGGATTTAAAGAAGTCGTATCCCTTCAGGACAATAATGTCCCCCATGGCATATAGACTGGTCATGACACCCCTTATTTGGGGGTAGATACTATTAGTCAAGTTAAACTTGGCTCTTCTTTGCCCCTCCTGAGGTGTCTTTAAAAGACCAGTCTAAACCAAGTGGCCCATACTGCCCTTAGGAGTACTTATCACACCTCCATAATCAACATCAGACCAACTCCCATTTAACAACATTCATTTTAGCATAGGCACAATACACTAGTCTTTTTATTCTCCTAATTATGTGATTAACAGTATTTTTTTTAAAGAACTAATGATGCAAGACCAATTAATACCAGACAGATCACAATTTTATTTCTTTTAGTCTAGGTTATGCCATTTAGTTCAAGAAATGAAAGGTCTTACCAACCTAAGATTAATCAAGTGTTCATCTCTAAGTCTATCAAGTGTCCATCTCTAAGTCCAAACTAAGTTAAATGTCTTCACATGATAACAATCCTCACATAAAAACCATACCAACCTTGACACATACTCCTTAGGAATCAAACAATCAATCAGACAAGCCAAACTTCAAGAAAAGAAAGGAAACATGGATTCAGGCAACTCATCTCTTTGGGACTTAATTAATAACAATTTTGACCTCTCTAATCATGACAAGGGCATGACAGACAACTACCCTTTGTTTCAAACTTAGTTTTAGACAACATGAAATTCGAAATCCCCAAGGCATGACAAAGATATAACAAAAAACTGTCCCTCTATTCTAGGTTAGTTTTAGACAACAAGAAATCACAAGCATTTTCCCTAAGCCTGGGCAAACCATCCTTGGCAAATTACCAACTCTCACTAAACTTCCACAGCCATGAGAATAAGGTTTAGGGAGTTGAGGAAGCCTTAGAGTCCTGAAATGTCACGACCCAATTTCACAAGGTCGTGCGGGCACCTACTTATCCAACCTCGGTAGGTGAACCCTTAATTCAACATTCACAAACCTAGTATATCTATATGGCGGAAGAAAATAAAGAAACGAAGCCTGTCATTTGTATATATAATAAATGCGGAAGTAATCATAAACCACCCCAGTATCTGGTCTGGTCATACAAGAGCACTAACTAAATACTACAAGTCTGGAGATGAAAAAGTCTCATAATACAATTGTCTCGAAATAAGAGTAAGACAAGTAAGTAAGGAAAAAAACATCCGGGCAGCGGCTGTCATCATGCTCACCCTGGAATGACTCTACAGCAGCTTCGCCGATCAGCTGCGAGGGAAAAGAGTGAACCTATCTAATACTCTACATCCATAAAAGAATGCAGCAAGCGTAGGTAAGTACAAAACAACGAAACTGGTAGGTATCATAGGCCGACTAAGACTAGTTGATATATATATAAGGACAATAAGGTAAAATAAAACAAGTAACGATAGAGTACAAGTCATGCTTTTCCACGTAATCACCGTTCATATCCAACCTTATGTTATGGAAACTAATTCAGTTGTTCCAACTATTCACATATATCAAATAAGTCCACTAGTATGATCCAACCGACGTAGTCTAACTCATAAACAGACTAGAAGTATAATTAAAGCAATGCAATGTGAGGTATGAATGCAATGCACTGAAATGCAATGCCTGTACTCTTGTACTCCGATGGCGGAATACCTCCACGCCTCGGCAGCACAACCCATGGGGGACCCGCGAAGTCCAAGCACTGTCACTCCGCACACAACTCAGAGGAACAAATATCCGAAAGTCTCATAATATTAGTGTTCCATATCAGTCACACCGCACACAACTCAAAGATGACTCAGTATCCAATATGTCTCAGAAAATATCAGTCACTCTGCATACAACCCAGAGATGACTCAATATCCTATGCAATAATGTATGTAGTACGAATATGATGCAAGTACAATATCAATGAATCATATCAACCAACCGTGCCACGCATTGGCACACAAGTAATATCATCATCAAGGCAACAAGATAAACCACAATGGAGTCACAACTCTCAATTCTACTCATAATCATGTTTCACAATATCATAGTCATCAATGTTTCCTTCTAATTTCTATGATCAGTACCAATCACAAAGCCTAACAATTTAGTATAAGTATTTCCATCTCGGTCATTCCGTATCACATAGCCTAGCATAACCTGTCATCCCGTGTCACAAGCCTAGGATGACTCAAAAATCTATATGCCATGAATATGAGTATGAATATGGAACCATGCAAGTACAATCCGTGAACAATATCAAGTTCAAGCAGTGCCAAACATAGTGGACCAATATAACAAATGATACACAATTGTGCCATACAAAGCGCACCAATATCATCAACAATGATCCACAAAGTAATCGTAACAAATCTCAAATTTCCATAACAATAAGGATCAAATATCTCAAGATTGCTATACCAATAACAAGGCGTACACTAAGTACTAGTATCAATATCAAGAAATTTCGTCCTTCCGTTTGACTTTTAATTCATAAACAATCCACCAATTTATACACAACATACCGAACAATTTCCTATGGAGACTACAGGCCACAAGCCCGATCGAACAAGTCACAAGCCCGATCGAACAAGTCACAAGCAACACCAAACCCTAAGGCAACATCAAACCCAAAACTCATACCCGAAGGTTTACATGAATCTCCGACAATATTATCTAAATATACGCTTCGCTAGTCGAAGTCTCACCACAAAGGTAAGCCGTAACCTACCTGGCAGGCCGAGCAGCAATCTCGAGTCAAACTTGTGCCCTTCCTTTACGTTGAGCCTCAAGATAATCAAAGTCTACTATATTCGAATGCGGAAGAAGAAGGCATTTAATAAACTTAACTCTTATTAAATCCCCAAATTCCAACCCATAAACTAGGTTCATAAACTAGTAAAGTAAAAGTAATAATCTAAAGGTCTCACCATGGTTTTAGTGTTATAGATGTTCAATTCCCATTATTAATCAACTAATTTATTTAACAATTACTCAAAATTCCGATTATATAGAAAACCCCTAAATTTGAGTATAAACCCTAGCCTTTAATTCACAAATTAAGCCTTAGAAAGGGAAAATTCAAGTTACTATAGCTATTATCCATCAATTCCATGCTTACTCAAGATAAATCCACCAACAAATCAAGGTTTTATTACCACAAGTTCATTATAGAAGAAAACCCCAAAATCCACTTAGCCTTCATACTCTTAGGAAGAATCTTAGCATAGATTAATGGTTAAGAGAAGTGAATAGATGATTCTAAAGTCAAGAATGTTACCTTTGTGAAGAACTAGTGGAAACCCTCTCAAAATCGCCTCCCAAGCATAGAGATATGAAAAAGAAATTGTTATGCCCCGTATTTTTGTATGTTGGATTATTCGTAAGCTAATCGACGTAAGTTCAAGGACAAGATTATTTTGGGATATGAGATAAGGGCTTTTAATCCCCGATTTTTAATAAGTGCACGATTTGTTATAAATTTCAATTAGTATAAAAATATTAATGGAGATTAGGGATTAATTTACTATGATTAGATTATTAAGTGGTGCGAATTGAGCAAGTTATTGTAGGATCTGTCCTAATCAATTCAAGGTAAGATTTCTTCATCTTGAAATGTAATTGGAGTTAAAGATGTTGTAATGGAAAGATTAAAATTGTATTAGACGAAATTGGAAGTAAGAAATTGAATGAATTCGTTGGTATTAGGAGTTGAGTTGAATTGGAGTTGTTTCGATTTAATCGAGTTTAATTGTTGTTCTTGCTGTTGTCGTGTTGTTGGTGATGTGGATCCTAAATTTGGAGGAAATAAGTGTATAACGTATCGTATACAAAGCGTATGTTGGTCTGTTTGGTGTCTAATCTTAGATGCTAATGATTTGGATTGGAAAAGGATTAAGAAAGGTTATTGGGTTGTTTGAGTTGTTGTGGGATGGATTTTAAGGATTTGATATGAATATTTCTATTATTGTTGTTGTTGGTATTGCTGTGATAACAGGAGATTAATTGGAAGTTCGGGTTAGGCGAGTTATATAGAGGAAATGCTGCCCGATTTCCGTTAAGTTCTTAGCTAACCAAAATCCTAATCAAGAAAGTATGAACTAAAGAATGATTCCTATAAGTGATTGGTTGTAGATTTATAAGCTAGAAAGTATAGTTTACTAACAATAGCGTTACTTTCATATTAAATAGGCTAAAGGGGCGACACAGCGAACTTGGTTACGGTTAACCTATAACAGGTATGTAAAGCTATCCTTTCTTTCTTTTGGCATGATTTACATGAAATGAACAAACGACGAATGTATAAGCTCCTATTCTCAGAGACACTAGGGTGGTTAATGTCCTTGATTTCCATTAGTTATTTCATATTGTCTCGATACACGTTTATGATTCTTGAAATCCCATTTGACATAATTCATAATGACGTTTGAGGGATACTTGACATAACTGCCTTCGTTGATATTCAAGTGTTAGTTCATTCTGTCTATCCTATCGAGTCTCAGATGATGATTTGATTTGCATATGGTTACTCACTACTCTGCTTGTGCATACTGTCATTATATCTTTCACCAAGTCCCGGGCCGGGTATGTTCTCGTGCACAGTTCACTGCATTGTTCACCGAGTCCCTCACTAGAGGGCCGGGTGCGGTATATGTATATATATGATGATATGATGATGTGACTATGGCGCCAAGGATGGTATGTGATGACGTTATTCACCGAGTCCCGTAATGGTCTGGGTACGATATATGATAATGACATGCATGTTTTAGTTTCATAAGGCAGTGTGTTGGTACTTTAAATGTCACACTTGTCTCCTATGATCTCTATTTCAGTCTTGATTCTCTTTGTTGTATTTCATGCTTTATATACTCAGTACATATCTCGTACTGACCCCCTTTCTTCGGGGGGCTGCGTTTCATGAACGCAGGTACAGATACTCGATTTGGCGACCCTCCAGCTTAGGACTTCTACTCAGCTGTCTTAGAGAGCTCCATTGTTTCAGAGCCTAGACTTTTGGTACAGATCCTTTTTGATGTATATATGTTTACCCAGGGGTACGGCGGGGCCCTGTCCCGTCATATTTCACTATCGATACTCTTAGAGGTCTGTAGACATATGTGTGGGTTGTGTATAAGTTTTGTTCAGCTGTGTCTATATGGCTTACGCATGGTATTGACATGTTGTGACAGCCTTGTCGGCTTATGTATAGTATTGACATGTTGTGATAGCCTTGTCGGCTTATGTATGGTATTAACATGTTGTGGCTGCCTTGTCGGCTTGCGTATCATATTGATATGTAGTGGCAGCCTTGTCGGCTTGCGTATCATATTATATTTTGATTAGTTGTGACTCCTCAGGAGACAGGTTATCGGGATACCTATATATTATGACGTGAGCCTTTGAGGTTCTTTTGCAAAGTTTCCATATTGTTCTTAAGAATCAGTTGTCTATATTTAACAGGTACGTATACGAGTGTCCAGCTCGGGCACTAGTCATGGCCCATGGGGTTGGGTCGTGACAGAAATAATGACTTAAGGTTGGGGCTTTTAAAACTTAAAAATAGCAGATTCTGCCCGTCTGCCGCTGTTGAGGCCACCCGGCCGCTATGGCAGCCACCCGACCGCTATGGCGGCCACCAGACACCAGATAAATTCTAGTGTCTTCCAAACTTGGAATCGATGCTCGGAACCATCCCGGAACCTCCCAGACACAAACCAAATATGTAGATATACATAAAAACGCGCTACGAGCGCACTCGTAGCCTCAGAATTTCCGTCGGAGGTCTCGTTGACCAAGTCAACCCCCGATACCTCATAACCAACTTCCCAACCCAAGTCCCAAAATGCATCTGAGTGCATTGGGAACCGAACTAGATATATACACAAGTTCTAAACGACCATCCGGACCTTTCGGAATTGACGGATTTCTGAAAAAGGTCCGTTTACCGAAAGTCAACTTTGAGTCAACTATTTTTCGCTTTAAGCCCAATTTTCACAAAAAGTCACCCGAATCAAATCTAAACACCTCGGGAAGCATGTCAACGGTCCCCTCTGGTCAAAAGTGAGCTAATCAAGCTCGGGAAAGGTTCAAAAGTGTCGGAGATGCAATAACAACCAAACGGGTCGTTATATCAGATACCAATTAAATAATCGCTCGTCCTCAAGCGACAAGGAAGGGAACAAGGAAGATACCTGAGCCCGCAATAACTAGGGGTATCTCGAACACATATCAGGCTTCTCATAATAGGAAAGATTCTCATCGGACCAAACTGAATCCCAAACTAACCACAATCCTTTGAAACATGACCACAAACCATATCCCATTCCGAACCGATGAAATACTCTGATTTCGCTAACCTTTCTTTCGCACTTACTAGAGTCGTTTCTCATATCGCGATTCTTTAGAAACATATGATCACACATACCAAAATTCTAAAACCATAAATTACTCTCGCCAGAAAGAATCCTTGATTCATCTGCGATCACTACGCAATTCCATCAAAACTGATCTTACCAGCAGCCAACTTGGCCAGTTCCAAATCTTCTTAATCTTTCAAATAACAATGCAGGAACCATACCACTAAATATCTCATTGAGTAAACAACCGATCACCTCTCGTACAACAGTTCTCCTCGAATCTATACTAAACTCATTGCAATCCATTATTCTACCCAAGTACTATTCTTTGAAAATATTATCAAATCCACTAGGAAATCCTAACAAGGTTTGGTAAATCTGTCATACCTCAAACCTGAGCCAAAACACATCAAATCCTTAAATGTTTTCCTGGAATTATAACCATAGACCATTAAGCTAAATCGAACCACGCTGACCCTGAATGAATGCACAGCTCTCGGATATCAATGATAGTCGTTAGAACTGACTCCAAATTTTGAAACCAATCACAGTCGTACCACGCATAACAATTCATGTCTGTTACCCTTGACTCCACAAGTTGAGTCCTATCCAAGTTATCAACTTAGTACCAAATAGCTATACCTTACGATTTCAATCTTCATGTTTCTCAACCTTTACCCAATACACAAATCCAATAGCATTCCGAACTTTTTGACACAAAACCTGCAACCTCATATAATACCCCCTTAACCATAGAATGCCCCATTGTAACATCTCGATATGCCATATCTAATCTTACAACTACCGTTCTAAATCTCACGTAATTACTCCCAGGTCATTAATATCCAAGAGTACTTACCCAAACTGTTTAGTCAATATTACTTGTAATCATACTGAATTACCGCGAGTAGGGTCCGACCCCGAAAATATAACTCCAGCCTCACTTGATAGGAACTCCACAATCCTCTCTCTTAAAACATGCTAACTCATCTGCTGTAGAATGTTACAAACCTTTCCCAACGGCGTACCACCAAGCCATTTTTTTTATAAATCCCAACATGTCGGTTTACTGAAATATGCTTATTACTAGCTGTCGATCACGAATCTCACGAAATTTTCCTTAATTTCCATCAGTGCACTTATACCGTCATCGTCTGACCATTACTCGAACCCACTTAGTAACCTATCACATAACCACGAGTCTCGTACAAATCACACCTGGAGATAATAGCAGGCCACAAACTATAACCATTATAGTCTCCTTAATGCTTACCAGTCTAAACCGAACACTCTCTAAATCTTGTGTATCGCATAATAGTCTCACTAATATCCTCATGTATCTCTCTGAAGCGTCCTTGCCTAAATTGCCTCACTTAATTTCCAGAATGTTATCCCAAACTTAACTCAGTTAACAACCCCTCACTGAAGTATCCAAGTTTAATAATCCCTTACTTAATAAATCCTGTAGCTGCTCCTTAAGCTCCCTCACTCGGCCGGTGCCATCCGATATGACGGAAAAGAAATAGGGCGAGTGCCGGATCTAAGTACACATCATTGCCTATGTTTGGAAGTTAAACCCAATTGTGGCAAGTCCTAATTACTCAATCCGAACCCGTATATTGCAAATACATCACAACAATATCGCCAAAAGGCCATAACAGAACACGATCCCCGTATCCAATGTCAAGATACTACAATGTCGTGATCAAGATGTATCACTAGTCAGTTATATCTATTATCTCTGCATGGCAGCAAGCTAATAACAAACAGAACAAGATAAGTCATAACACAACAGGGTGGCTAGCCCCAAATCATACGACAAGGCTCAACCTATAGCATGACAGACTGTAATAACCCATATTTTTTTTAGGCTTAGTTGGTAATTTAAATAAAAGAGGGAAATATATATATATATATATATATATATATATATATATATATAGAAGAATTAAGTGGTACAAAATAAAAGAAAAGGAGGATTAAAGGGTCCTTTAAAAAAGAAAAAGGAAAAAGAGATGTGGGCCAAGCCCACAAAAAAAGAAGAAAAAGAAAATAAAGAGAAAAAGGAATAAAAGTCTGATGCATCAGACGTGAAAACAGAAAACAGAAACGATAGAAGCAGAAACAAGAAAAATAAAACGCAGTAGAAGGAAGGGAAGAAAAAGAGGGGAGAAAAATAAGGATTTTCAACCTAAATCATCAAGGTAATGCCTCTGATCTTTTATTTAATTTTATTATATAATTATGGGTGAATTTTTATGGTGAAAACATGGGAATATTTTGAGGAATTGAGAAAGTTTAGCTCTAGGGTTCTTCAACTAAAATCATTGATTTGAAAGGGCAAACAACATCGGATTTTAGACTTCTATATATCGTTGGAATCCTCTCGTTAAGGCCTTTCCGAAAACATAAGTCTTGTCGGGTTTTGAACACATTGACCGGAGGGCGTTTTCGTCCTTTAAAATTTGACTTTAACCGTTTAAGCCTCTAAAAATATAGAAGTGGTTTACCCTAAGGGTTTTGACCATTCTAAATCCGTTTTTGTGTAGTTTGAGGCAATCCGGAGACTCGAGAACGTAATTTTGATTTATTGGGAAGTGTGTTTGAATTGTGAATTTGAGGTAAGTGAGACTTTAAGCTTTGGGTACTTGCTTTTCAAAACCCATTTTAAAAATATGTTTTCTCTGCCTGGTCCATGTGTTGGGACGAGCGTGTGCTTGGCAGAATCGGTGGTCCTTCAGGCCAGCCGCTTATATTTTATTTTCAAATAATCCAAAACTCTCTTTATAAATTATTTTGTGATGTGATATAGCTGTGAGCCATGATATTGGGGCATTGTGTATGCTTCGCTTAGCATTGTGTATGCTACTTGATTATATTGTGGCATTGTGTATGCTTCCCTTAGCATTGTGTATGCTTCTTGATGATATTGGGGCATTGTGTATGCTTCCCTTAGCATTTTGTATGCTTCTTGATGATACTGGGGCATTGTGTATGCTTCCCTCAGCATTGTGTATGCTTCTTGACATATTTGGCTCATTGTGTATGCTGCCGTGGATTCATGGTGTTGATTAATTCTTTAACTGCCACTTATGACGGTTGTAGTGTAAATTGTGTTGAGATATATAATATATTTGATAAACAGTGGTTTGGACCTTAGTTGCTATTATATAATCATATATTCATATGCATAATATTTTTGTGCTTGTTGTGTGTTTGTATTTTCTAACACTTGTTCCAGGGGTATTTGAAGTGGCGGGTCGAGGATCTTACTGGGTTATATTTATGTATAACTCACTCCTTACCTGCATGTCCATGCAGATACTGTCGTTGAGAACGAGGCTGGTAATTGAAGACTTCGTGAGTGGATTCTGTTGCTGAGGTGAGCCACCGCATTGTTCGTGGAGGCAGCCATTTCAGCTTTATCTAGTTTATTTCTAGTTATTTCTTTTATTTTGGGTTTACATGCCCAACACTCAAACTCATGTAACTCTGTTAGATGCTCCATGGTCTTAGCGTGGGACGTGGGCTAGAGATTCTTTTTATCTTAGCGTTGATTGATTTTCGTAAATTGATTAGGGATTTGGTTGGCGACTATTTCACATTTTTATCATTAATAACGTTGTTGGACCTGCACTTATTTTCTTTTAGTGCTTTTGTAAACGATTAAGAGTATGATATATGGTTCGCCTGGCGGGTGGCATTTCCTGGGTGCCAATCACATCTAGCGGGTATTTTGGGACGTGACAAAGTTGGTATCAGAGCTTAGGCTTTAAGTCCCGGGTCCATGGAGCAGTGTTTAGTAGAGTCTTGTTCATGGGTATGTAGGCGCCCATACTTATGAACTTGAGGCTACTGGACATCTAGGAATTTTTCCCTTCTTTCATTCCTTGTTCGTGCGTGAGATGAATCAAGTTTAACCTTGTAATATTTATTTCGCAGATGGCTAAGAAACGCGCATCTTCATCTGCTAAACGTGGTGCTGGACAGAGTGCTACCCGCGGTGGTAGCCAAGCTAGTGCTCATCAGACTAGAGCTCAGACTAGGACTCAGGCCACTCCTTAGCCTGAAGTTGTGAATGGGGGTCAGCCCCGAGTTGCGTCAGTGCAAGTGCAGGAACAAGTGGTTCAGAACAATCCACCGGCACCAGCTGCCGCCCCTACTATTGCTATGCCCGCAGAGGTGGTGACCAGATTATTGAATGTGTTGGAGGCATTGGCGCCTAATAATGGTGGAATTCCAGGTCCTCAGGCCACTTCACAAGCACAAGCTCAAGTTCAGTTGAATGTTGCAGCTAATCAAACACCTCAGTTGGCCCCTCAACAGTTTGTCCAGTCTGCAGGGCAATCTAAGGAGTTTAAGAATTTCATGGGTCTTAAGCCACCAGAGGTTGATGCTTCACCTACTTCTATTGATCCTCAGAAGTTCATTGATCGTTGTGAAAAGATATTGACTACGTTGGGGCTGAAGGAGACTCGTGGTGTGGAATTTGCCACTTTCTTATTCTCAGGGTCTGCAGAGTCTTGGTGGATTTCGATTCAGAGAGGTAGACAAGCAGGGTTACCACCTATTACTTGGTCAGAACTTTTAGCACTGTTTAAGGACAGGTTTATTCCATTAAGCAAGCAAGATGACATGAGACGTCAGTTCAATAATCTGCGGCAGGGAACTATGACCGTTACAGAATATGAGGCCAAGTTTATAGATTTATCCAGGTATGTACCTTATTTGGTAGAGGATCCGAGAGAGAAGGTGAGACGATTTGTGGATGGACTTGAGCATCGCTATCGTGGTCCTGTGGTACGAGATGTGCGATATGGTACCTATTCAGATGTAGTTGACACTGCTCTCCGTTACGAGTCTTATCTAGAGATGGACAAAGTTGAGCGTGAAAGAAAAAAGCCACGTAACACATGTGGGTTTAGTGGTGTTCCATCTGGGGGCAAGAGTGGTTTTTATCGTGGGCAGTCCAGATCTACTCAGTCAGAATCAGTGGTGCAGTCTTCTGGTGGTTATTCCGCTAGACAGGGCCAGCAGCAGATGCAGCGGAAGGGTAATAGCTCATATCAGTCAGGTTATCATCCGAGGTGTTCTAACTGTGGTAGAAATCACAGTGGTCGTTGCTTTGGGGCAGATGGGGCTTGTTTTACTTGTCGTGAAAGGGGGCATATTGCTAAATACTGTCCTAAAGGAAATTCTGGTGCTAGTCGAGCTACTACACAGCCGCAGGGAACTACTACAGCTACATAGGGTCAGATTCAGCCAGCTAGGACTGCTCCACAGGTTGCTCAGGGAGGGGGTGGACCGCCGAGATTCTTTGCTATGACCAGACAGGATGTCGAGGCATCTAATGCAGTAGTCACAGGTATTATTACTATTGGGTCTCATGGTGCATATGCTCTTATTGATCCTGGTTCTACGTATTCGTATGTATCTCCTTCTTTTGCTATATTCTTAGAACGGGGATTTGAGTCTATTAATGTGCCGTATGTGGTAGAAACCCCAGTGGGGGGAAGTATATTAGTGGATAGAGTTTATAGAGATTGTGTGATATCTGTTCAGGGCAGGGACACCGTAGTTGATCTATGTGTGTTACCGATGTCCGCTTTCAATGTGATTATGGGCATGGATTGGTTGGCATCATGTTATGCATCGGTTGATTGCTATGCTAAGCTTATACGTTTTAATTTTCCCGGAGAAACTTTAGTGTGGAAAGGCATGACTCCTGTGACTCAAGGAAAAATAATATCTTATGTAAAGGCACGGCGAATGATTAATCATGGGTGTTTGGGTTTTATTGCTACCGTTCATGAAACTCGAGCGGAGAATGTTACTATTGATAGTGTTCCTGTTGTTCGCGAATTTGCGGATGTTTTTCCTGAAGATTTACCCGGCCTACCCCCGATGAGAGAAATCGAGTTCAGCATTGATTTAGTTGCAGGGACTCAACCTATCTCTATTCCTCCATACCGTATGGCTCCCGCCGAGTTGAGAGAACTGAAGGTTCAACTCCAAGAGCTACTTGATAAGGGGTTCATTAGGCCTAGTGTATCGCCTTGGGGTGCACCTGTGTTATTTGTGAAGAAGAAGGATGGCACGATGAGAATGTGCATTGACTACAGGCAACTGAACAAGGCGACTATCAAGAATAAGTATCCATTGCCTCGTATTGATGATTTGTTTGATCAACTGCAGGGTGCTACTTATTTTTCCAAAATCGACTTGAGATCAGGTTATCATCAGCTGAGAATCAAGACTGAGGACATCTCAAAGACAGCTTTTCGGACAAGATATGGGCACTTCGAATTTTTGGTGATGTCATTCGGGCTGACTAATGCCCCCGCATCATTTATGGACCTCATGAACAGGGTATTCAAGCCATACTTAGACCATTTTGTGATTGTGTTCATTGATTATATTTTGGTCTACTCTCGAAGTGAGGTTGAGCATGGACAACACTTGAGAGTTGTGCTACAGACACTTAGGGAACTAAAGCTTTATGCCAAGTTCTCAAAATGTGAGTTCTGGTTGAGCAAAGTTTCATTTTTAGGACACGTGGTGTCCCGAGATGGGATTCAAGTTGATCCAAAGAAAATTGAAGCAGTTCGAGATTGGCCTCAACCCACTACTCCTACAGAGATACGCAGCTTCATGGGACTAGCTGGATATTACAGAAGGTTTGTGGAGGGTTTCCCGAAGATAGCTGCTCCATTGACACATTTAACTCAGAAAGGTGTGGTATTCCAGTGGTCAGATGAATGTTCAGAAAGCTTTCAGAAATTAAAGACTGCGTTGACTACGGCTCCGATTTTGACCTTACCTACTGATGAGGGTGGTTTCACCATTTATTGTGATGCATCTCGAGTCGGGTTGGGTTGTGTCTTGATGCAGAATGGTAAAGTGGTAGCTTATGCGTCTCGACAGCTAAAGAAACATGAGAAGAATTATCCAACTCATGACTTAGAATTGGCCGCAGTTGTATTTGCACTCAAGATCTGGCGTCACTATCTTTATGGTGAGCCGTGTGAAATCTATACTGATCACAAGAGTTTGCAATACATATTCAAGCAAAAAGATCTGAATTTGAGACAACGACGGTGGTTAGAGTTACTTAAAGGTTATGATCTTACTATTTTGTATCATCCTGGTAAGGCGAATGTGGTGGCAGACGCCTTGAGTAGAAAGTCTATGGGCAGCTTGGCCCGATTTACTGCTGAAGAACGACCTATGGCTAAGGATATTCAGGCATTCGCCAACCGCGGGGTTCGGATTGATCATACAGTACAAGGCAGGTTACTTGCAGTTATGGTGGCACAATCGTCCTTAGTGGGGCAGGTCAAAGCTTGCCAATATGAAGATCCCCGTCTTGCTAGATTGCGAGATCGAGTGCAAAATGGGGGCGTTAAGTCATTCTCTATTGATGACGAAGGCGTGTTACGTTGTCATGGTAGACTGTGTATTCCTATGGTAGGTAATGTGAAGCAACTAATTCTTGAAGAGGCTCATAGCTCGCGGTACTCCATCCACCCAGGTGCTACGAAGATGTACCAAGACTTGCGTGGATTGTATTGGTGGAAAGGTATGAAGGCTGACATTTTGAAGCATGTGACAAGTTGCTTAAATTGTCAGTAGGTCAAATATGAACATCAAAAACCCAGCGGAGTAATGCAAAACTTGATTATCCCAGAGTGGAAGTGGGAAAGGATTACGATGGATTTTGTAGTTGGTTTGCCGAATACTTTCAAGAAACATGACTCAGTCTGGGTGATTGTGGATAGACTCACCAAATCCGCTCATTTTATACCAGTTCGGGTTACTCATACCGCAGAGCAGTTAGCAAATATTTACCTCCGTGAGATAGTACGACTTCATGGTGTGCCCATTTCTATAATATCTGATCGAGGTGCACAATTTACTGCTGAGTTTTGGAATTCTTTTCAGAAGTCGTTGGGTTCACAGGTCGAGTTGAGTACAACTTTTCATCCACAAACTGATGGACAGTCTGAGCGAGTTATTCAGATTTTAGAGGACATGCTTAGAGCTTGCGCGATTGATTTTGGTGGTCAGTGGGATGATCAGTTGCCTTTGGCAGAGTTTGCTTATAATAACAGCTACCAATCGAGTATACAGATGGCACCGTTTGAGGCTATATATGGTCGCAGGTGTCGTTCACCAATTGGATGGTTCGAACCGGGCGAAGCACAACTATTAGGTCCAGATCTGGTTCAACAAGCCTTGGAAAAAGTTGCATTGATACAAGAACGGCTTCGGACAGCACAAAGCAGACAAAAGTCCTATGCAGATAAGAAAGTACGTGATACGGAGTTCATGAAGGGGGAAAAAGTCTTTTTAAAAGTATCCCCTATGAAAGGAGTTATGAGATTCGGTCGGAAAGGCAAGCTAAGTCCTAGGTACATTGGTCCTTATGAGATTTTGGATCGAATTGGGTTGGTGGCATATAGACTTGCTTTACCTCCGAGATTGTCTACTGTTCATCCTGTATTTCACGTGTCTATGCTAAGACGATATGTCGGTGATGATAGCCATAAGATTCAACCAGAGGATGTGGAGCTCGATGAAAATTTGACTTATGAAGAGGGTCCGATATCTATTCTTGATAGGCAAGTGCGACAATTGAGGTCGAAGAAGGTAGCTTCAGTCAAAGTGTTGTGGCGTAATCATCCAACCGAGGAGGCTACTTGGGAGTCTGAGACGGATATGCGAGATAAATATCCTCATTTATTTGACGCGACAGGTATGATCTAGATCCGTTCGAGGACGAACGTCATTTTAAGTGGTGGAGAATGTAATAACCCATATTTTTTTTAGGCTTAGTTGGTAATTTAAATAAAAGAAGGAAATATATATATATATATATATATATATATATAGAAGAATTAAGTGGTACAAAATAAAAGAAAAGGAGGATTAAAGGGTCCTTTAAAAAAAAAAAGGAAAAAGAGATGTGGGCCAAGCCCACAAAAAAAGAAGAAAAATAAAATAAAGAGAAAAAGGAATAAAAGTCTGATGCATCAGACGTGACAACAGAAAACAGAAACGATAGAAGCAGAAACAAGAAAAATAAAACGCAGTAGAAGGAAGGGAAGAAAAAGAGGGGAGAAAAATAAGGATTTTCAACCTAAATCATCAAGGTAATGCCTCTGATCTTTTATTTAATTTTATTATATAATTATGGGTGAATTGTTATGGTGAAAACATGGGAATATTTTGAGGAATTGAGAAAGTTTAGCTCTAGGGTTCTTCAACTAAAATCATTGATTTGAAAGGGCAAACAGCATCGGATTTTAGACTTCTATATATCATTGGAATCCTCTCGTTAAGGCCTTTCCGAAAACATAAGTCTTGTCGGGTTTTGAACACATTGACCGGAGGGCGTTTTCGTCCTTTAAAATTTGACTTTAACCGTTTAAGCCTCTAAAAATATAGAAGTGGTTTACCCTAAGGGTTTTGACCATTCTAAATCTTTGTGTAGTTTGAGGCAATCCGGAGACTCGAGAACGCAATTTTGATTTATTGGGAAGTGTG
Source organism: Lycium barbarum (assembly GCF_019175385.1). Lineage (NCBI taxonomy): Eukaryota > Viridiplantae > Streptophyta > Magnoliopsida > Solanales > Solanaceae > Lycium > Lycium barbarum. Next base: position 91,127,344 of record NC_083344.1, read on the forward strand.
TTTGAATTGTGAATTTGAGGTAAGTGAGACTTTAAGCTTTGGGTACTTGCTTTTCAAAACCCGTTTTAAAAATATATTTTCTCTGCCTGGTCCATGTGTTGGGACGAGCGTGTGCTTGGCAGAATCGGTGGTCCCATCAGGCCAGCCGCTTATACTTTATTTTCAAATAATCCAAAACTCTCTTTATAAATTATTTTGTGATGTGATATAGCTGTGAGCCATGATATTGGGGCATTGTATGCTTCCCTTAGCATTGTGTATGCTACTTGATTATATTGGGGCATTGTGTATGCTTCCCTTAGCATTGTGTATGCTTCTTGATGATATTGGGGCATTGTGTATGCTTCCCTTAGCATTGTGTATGCTTCTTGATGATACTGGGGCATTGTGTATGCTTCCCTCAGCATTGTGTATGCTACTTGATTATATTGGGGCATTGTGTATGCTTCCCTTAGCATTGTGTATGCTTCTTGATGATATTGGGGCATTGTGTATGCTTCCCTTAGCATTGTGTATGCTTCTTGATGATACTGGGGCATTGTGTATGCTTCCCTCAGCATTGTGTATGCTTCCTGACATATTTGGCTCATTGTGTATGCTGCCGTGGATTCATGGTGTTGATTAATTCTTTAACTGCCACTTATGACAGTTGTAGTGTAAATTGTGTTGAGATATATAATATATTTGATAAACAGTGGTTGGACCTTAGTTGCTATTATATAATCATATATTCATATGCATAATATTTTTGTGCTTGTTGTGTGTTTGTATTTTCTAACACTTGTTCCAGGGGTATTTGAAGTGGCAGGTCGAGGATCTTACTGGGTTATATTTATGTATAACTCACTCCTTACCTGCATGTCCATGCAGATACTGTCGTTGAGAACGAGGCTGGTAATTGAAGACTTCGTGAGTGGATTCTGTTGCTGAGGTGAGCCACCGCATTGTTCGTGGAGGCAGCCATTTCAGCTTTATCTAGTTTATTTCTAGTTATTTCTTTTATTTTGGGTTTACATGCCCAACACTCAAACTCATGTAACTCTGTTAGATGCTCCATGGTCTTAGCGTGGGACGTGGGCTAGATATTCTTTTTATCTTAGCGTTGATTGATTTTCGTAAATTGATTAGGGATTTGGTTGGCGACTATTTCACATTTTTATCATTAATAACGTTGTTGGACCTGCACTTATTTTCTTTTAGTGCTTTTGTAAACGATTAAGAGTATGATATATGGTTCGCCTGGCGGGTGGTATTTGCTGGGTGCCAATCACGTCTAGCGGGTATTTTGGGACGTGACACAGACAGGCATGTATGAATAAATAGAACCTGGATTAAACAATACATTCACAACTTATATCAGACAGAAATGGTACCTGAGATAACTACATCTGAAGCCTCTACTTCGGGTCTACCCGAAAATGCATAAAATCTGCCTCGACCTGACTGCCCTGCCTGAGATCTACCTCGAGGACCTTGCGAACCATCGCAGCCTGACTGAGCACCGCCTCTAGATGAAACACCACCACAACCACCAGACAGTCCTAGAGTCCTCGGAGACTGAATATCCTGCCTGGGTCGAGTACACTCTCTAGCAAGGTGGCCAGGCTCCCTACATGTATAACAAATCCTCAAAGGCTGAACCTGATGAACAGGAACTGCAGACTCAGATGGAACCACACTACCGGCAGGTCGGAGATGAGATGTCTCTGGAACACCCTGCCTGGAGGTCCCACTAGATGAAGCCTGTAAAGCTAACTGCACGGGACTGCCGGCATAAGGCTGATACGGCCTAGAAGACTGACCGTCGCCTCTCGAGCTAGAACCACCATATATCCCAATCTGTCGCTACCTCTTCTCACTACCCCCTTCCAAATGCATGGGCCTTAATGGCCTCGACTAAAGAAGTATGCTCGATGATGGACTGGAAGGAAGCCCCTATGGCCTCCATCTGAAGGCAAGGAATCTGAAGAGGATCGACTAACCCACTAACGAAACACCTAATCCGGTCAGGCTCAGTAGGGATCAAGGGGGTGGAATAACGGGCCAAATACAGGTAACGAGTCATATAGGCCTCCACAGACATGCCCCTCTGATCAAGATGTAAAAGCTCCTCCATACGTGCCTCTCTCAAAGATCGCGGCACATACTTCTCAAGGAAGGCCCAGCAAAACTGAGTCAAAGTCAGGAGATGGGAACCTTCAGGTCTGCAAGCCACGAAATACCTCCACCAAGTCTTCGCGTAGCTGCGAAATTGGTAGGACACATAGTCAATGCCGTGGGTCTCCACTATCCCCATACGGTGCAACAAATCATGCATATCAAGAATGAACTCATAGGCATCCTCAGATAAGGTACCAGTAAACCTCGGCGGCTCTAACTTCCTGAATCTCCCAACAAGCTCCAGATTAGAAGCAGTCATAACATCGCCCTCCATGGGCCTAATCTCATCATCAGGAGCAGGTATCACATTAATGCGAGGAGCCATAGCTACAACGAAATGTACTACTCGCGTAGGTCCCTGCTCAGGGGTCTGCGCCCCAACCCTAGTCTGTGAACCCCCGCCGGGTGTAGTAACACCGGTTGCCGCCTGCTGGGCATTAAGATGAAGCAATACTCTGGCCATAGTATCATGCATGGCCTGATCAGAAGTAACGTCAGGCTGTGTCCGAGCTAGAGCCACATCCTTGTGCTCGGAGGATGGAGATCTCTCTCGGTGCTGTCCTACCATCGGAGCTTTACGCCAGGCTGGGGCAGCCCCACAACCTCTCACTGTGCTGCGCCCTCTGGCTGTGGCTCGGCCTCGGGTGCCAGCCATAGCTGCGGGCTTTGGCACCTGATCTCGGACTATAGTAGCTCGAGTCCTCACCATCTGTGAGAGAAGAGATAGGAGTCAAATATGAATCTGATCTTTCCAACTACCAATTTGAATAGAGTAGCACGAAAGAATGAAAGAATTCGAAGTTTTCTAAATGTCTTATAGCCTCTCGTAGATAAGTACGGAGCTCATCGTACCGATCCACGAGACTCTACTAGACACGCTCTTGTATTATAGACCGGGTAACCTAGGGCTCTGATACCAACTTGTCACGACCCAATTTCACAAGGTCACGCGGGCACCTACCTATCCAACCTCGGTAGGTGAACCCTTCATTCAACAATCACAAACCCAGTATATCTATATTGCGGAAGAAAATAAAGCAACGAAGCCTGTCATTTGTATATATAATAAATGCGGAAGTAATCATAAACCACCCCAGTATCTGGTCTGGTCATACAAGAGCACTAACTAAATACTACAAGTCTGAAGATGAAAAAGTCTCATAATACAATTGTCTCGAATTGAGAGTAAGACAAGTAAGTAAGGAAAAGAACATCCGGGCAGTGACCATCATCGTGCTCACCCTGGAATGACTCTACAGCAGCCTCGCCGATCAGCCGCGAGGGAAAAGAGTGAACCTATTTAATACTCTACATCCATAAAAGAATGCAGCAAGCGTAGGTCAGTACAAAACAACGAAACTGGTAGGTATCATAGGCCGACTAAGACTAGTTAACATATATAAGGACAATAAGGTAAAATAAAACAAGTAACGATAGAGTACAAGTCATGCTTTTCCACGTAATCACCGTTCATAGCCAACCTTATGTTATAGCAACTAATCTCAATTGTTCCAACTATTCACATATATCAAATAAGTCCACTAGTACGATCAAACCAATGTAACTCATAAACAGACAAGAAGTATAACCAAAGCAATGCAATGTGAGGTATGAATGCAATGTGATGAAATGCAATGCCTGTACTCTTGTACTCCGATGGCGAATACCTCCATGCCTCGGCAGCACAACCTATGAGGGACCCGCGAAGTCCAAACACTGTCACTCTGCACACAGCTCAGAGGACCAAATATCTGAAAGTCACATAATATTAGTGTTCCATATCAGTCACACCGCACACAGCTCAGAGATGACCCAGTATCCAATATGTCTCAGAAAATATCGGTCACTCCGCACACAGCCCAGAGATGACTCAATATCCCATGCAATAATGTATGTAGTACGAATATGATGCAAGTACAATATCAATGAATCATATCAACCAACCGTGCCACGCATTGGCACACAAGTAATATCATCATCAAGGCAACAAGATAAACCACAATGGAGTCACAACTCTCAATTCTACTCATAATCAAGTTTCACAATATCATAGTCATCAATGTTTCCTTCTCATTTCTATGATCAGTACCAATCACAAAGCCTAACAATTTAGTATAAGTATTTCCATCTCGGTCATTCCGTATCGCACAGCCTAGCATAGCCTGTCATCCCGTGTCACAAGCATAGGATGACTCAATAATCTATATGCCATGAATATGAGTATGAATATGGAACCATGCAAGTATAATCCGTGAACAATATCAAGTTCAAGCCGTGCCAAACATAGTGCACCAATATAACAAATGATACACACTTGTGCCATACAAAGCGCACCAATATCATCAACAATGATCCACAAAGTAATCATAACAAATCTCAAATTTCCATAACAAGGATCAAATATCCCAAGATTGTTATACCAATAACAAGGCGTACACTAAGTACTAGTATCAATATCAAGAAATTTCGTCCTTCCGTTTGACTCCCAATTCACAAACAATCCACCAATTTATACACAGCATACCGAACAAGGTCCTATGGAGACTACAGGCCACAAGCCCGATCGAACAAGTCACAAGCAACACCAAACCCTAAGGAAACATCCAACCCAAAACTCATACCCGAAGGTTTACATGAATCTCCAACAATATTATCTAAATATACGCTTCGCTAGTCGAAGTCTCACCACAAAGGTAAGCCGTAACCTACCTGGCAGGCTGAGCATCAATCTCGAGTCAAACTTGTGCCCTTCCTTTACGTTGAGCCTCAAGATAATCAAAGTCTACCATATTCGAATGCTGAAGAAGAAGGCATTTAATAAACTTAACTCTTATTAAATCCCCAAATTCCAACCCATAAACTAGGGTTCATAAACTAATAAAGTAAAAGTAATAATCTAAAGCTCTCACCGTGGAATTAGTGTTCTAGATGTTCAATTCCCATTAATAATCAACTAAATTAGTTAAAAATTGCTCAAAATTCGGATTATATAGAAAACCCCCAAATTTGGGTATAAACTCTAGCCTTTAATTCACAAATTAAGCCTTAGAAATGGAAGATTCAAGTTACTATAGCTATTATCCATCAATTCCTTGCTTACCCAAGCTAAATCCACTAGCAAATCAAGGTTTTATAACCACAAGTTCATTATAGAAGAAAACCACAAAATCCACTTAGCCTTCATACTCTTAGGAAGAATCTTAGCATAGATTAATAGTTAAGAGAAGTGAATAGATGATTCTAAGGTCATGGATGTTACCTTTGTGAAGAACTAGTGGAAACCCTCTCAAAATCGCCTCCCAAGCTTAGAGATATAAAAATGAAATAATGACTTAAGGTTGGGGCTTTTAAAACTTAAAAATAGCAGATTCTGCCTGTCAGCTGCTGTTGCGGCCACCTGGCCGCTATGGCGGCCACCCGACCGCTGTGGCGTCCACCCAATAGCTTTTGCGCCCGACCGCTATGGCGGCCACCAGACACCAGATAAATTCTAGTGTCTCCCAAACTTAGAATCGACGCTTAGAACAATCCCAGAACCTCCCGGACACAAACCAAATATGCCGATATACATAACAACGCGCTACGAACGCACTCGTGGCCTCAGAATTTCCGTCGGAGGTCTCGTTGACCAAGGCAACCCCCGATGCCTCATAACCATCTTCCCAACCCAAGTCCCAAAATGCATCTGAGTGCATTGAGAACCGAATATATACACAACTTATAAACAACCATCCGGACCTCTCGGAATCGATGGATTTCAGAAAAAGGTCTGCTTACCGAAAAGTCAACTTTGAGTCAACCATTTTTCTCTTTAAGCCCAATTTTCACAAAAAGTCACCCGAATCAAATCTAAACACCTCGGGAAGTATGTCAATGGTCCGCTCTGGTCAAAAGTGAGCTAATCAAGCTCAGGAAAGGTTCAAAAGTGTTAGAGATGCCATAACGACCAAACGGGTCGTTACATGAAAGAAGGGCCAGATAGGGTGAGGTCATCACCTCCCTATCCCTTTCCTACACCTTACCTTCAGTAAAAAGGATCCCAGGCTCCACTAGTCATTACCTCCAGTTCACACCTAGGCTCACCTCTTACTTTCCCAAAGCAACCCCACCCTTTTACTTTACTCTCCTACCAAATGCCAACCACCAAAACTCTTGGACAAAAATGGTTTGCCACTGCCCACCCCTTTAAAAATGAGCGTCACCTAAATCTTAATTAATCACATGAACCAAACAGTTTCTAGCCAACTTCAGTTTTAAACCCATACTATATGAAGCCTCATTGAATGCCTTTAGCCATTAACACTTAAGAAAGTGGAGCAATTAAATCACTTAAGAGTTCTAAGAAAAATCAAGTTGAATGTCAAACTTCAGGTTAAAAAACAATTCCAACTCCAATTGGTCAATCATTTTTTAGACAGTTAAATGTACATCAAGACTTCCAAGTCCAATTACCTTTAAAGCCTATCTCAATTTTTTTTTTTTTTTTTGTTTTGAAAAAATCAGATATGAATCAGAGCGAAAGTTAGATAATGTGAATGCACAGTTTAAATTCTATTCAAATGCAACCAAAAATGACACTTAGTCCGGCTAATGGCATATGGTATTCCTTTTTTTTTTTTTAAATTTTAAAAACAAGCTCAACAATTTTTATAGACTTTCGTGAACTCCTAATGGACCTTTTGACACCCCATTACCTTATTAGTGATCTTGAATTTCAATTTCATTTTAGACTTCCTTATCCTAATCTAGGACATCACTTTCTTTGAAATTATCCTTTAGTGCACAACATACAACCATTAAGAGTTACTTGGTTGACTCAAGCACATTCAAACAGACCTGGGAAGACTCAAACCCACACAAGTGCAAGCAAACTTAACTCTAAATGCCTTAGCCAATTGTCACAGATTTCTTATAGACATGCTTAGTCCCCCCGAAATCTGTTTTAACCTTATCATGATCCCTTCCCAAGTCTTATCCTAGTCATAGGTCATGTCACTTAGTTAACATCAAACAAGTATGCAGGGCCACACAAGAACAGATTCAGGAAAGAGAAAAGAAAACCAAAGTCACATTCTTATAAGATAAGTACAATTTTTTCAAATACTTCAAATAAATATCACCACCTTTTGGTGTTCTACTACATTCAATCAGGACTAATGTTAGCTTAAAGATCATCAAACTAGTGCCATGACTTAGGTGACCATAGTCTGATCAGATTTAAGCATAATACAACAAAAGCAAGAACCTTCAATATATAGATAGCAGAATATATGAAATCTATTCCACATATTTAAACAAGCCTTGCACTATTTTGGCATACACATTCAGTCTACTTCATACAATTACTTATTAATATCAAAAATGGATTTGCAAATAAAGAGGGGCAACCTCCATATATAAGAGGTTAATACATCTTAATTAATGCCTAATCAATACATGAACTCAACTATATCATAGGCAAATCAGCAACTAAACAACATTAATAAATTATTAACATGTAGACTAATACTAAACAATACCAAAATAAATGAACAAGATAGAACATTACCTTTTTATGGTGCAGCCCTGATAAAAAACGAATTTGAAAGCCTTAAGTGCTTCCAAAACTCACAACCCGGCCACACAGACTCGAACAAAAGGAAAGGGATAAAACTTTTCAAATTGTAAAGACCTCACACTTAGGGAAGTCTTAAAATTTTACTAACAAAGGCTAAAAATTCTAAATTTTAGCCTTTCTTTTGACCACATTTTTTTTAAACTCTAAAAGAAACTCTTTCAAAATTTTTTGACTTAGAGACTCAGATTTTCTTTCAGAAAAAGCCTCTTTTCACCCTTTCAATCTTTTTTCAACTTTCAGGCCTCCCTCTTTAAATGGGGTTGGGTTTCTATTTATAGAACCCCAAAAAATCACTTAAAACTCCAAGTAACGATGTGGGACAAACATGTTTTCCCTAAAATTTGCCTTTGTAGGCCTTTACACGGCCAGGTCATATCTAATCGACCATGGATGGTCAAATCAGAGACTTTCTTGATTCGATAGGACCCATCTTTGGTCCACCAATAACATTCAAGCAAGGTACAACACCATACAACATAAATTAACCATATTAATCAATTTTAACTAAGCAAATTTGAAGGAAAATCAAAACGGAAAAGCTTCATTACCGATTCGGGCAAATTTTCGACTAAATACGAACCCGACATTAATTTCTTACATAAAAATGATGCTGCAACACTGCATGTCTTACACACAAACTGTAACCCTTCCATTTTTAGATGAGAGAGAAAAAGATTTTGCAGGCGGCACTAGGGTTTTAATCATGAAAGAGGAAGAGAGAGAAAGGGGAGGGGAGGATTTTCTAAAAAAGGGGGGAAATGAAAAGAAAAAGGGGGGATATATCCCTTTATTGCTTTGGACGATCTGGGCCGGGTCTCAGCCTGGTTTGAGCCGGACTCGGTCCAGATTTTTTTTAAAAGAAATAAAACGGGCCCCTTTTTATTTGTATACATATATATGTATACTAAGGGTATACATTATATATGTATAACTTGTGTATACATATATATGTATACCTGGTATACACATATATATAATTAAAAGATTAAAATTAGTAATATATTAATTAGATAAATTTAGGATGTATTCATTTTATTTCATAAAAATAGTGTAAAAATGGGCCAAATTATATCAATGGGCCCAAAATTGCGAATAGGGCCCATACTGTATCCTGATGCAACTTATCATTTCAATTATGACCAATTTTGGCCTAATTAGCAAGTTAGAAATTAAATTAAACTGGTTATTTCAAATAAAACTATTAGTAGGTTAAATTTGCAAAAACTAACTCTACTTTCTTTAACTCATGACCTGATTAATTGTGGCCATGGAAAAATATTTATATACATAGAAAGGATCAATTTGAAATAATTATTAATTAATTAATTAGCGTAATTAAAACATTTATGGGTAATTATGCATATTTTTTGAAAAATAATGCAAATTATATAAAAATGAGAAGTTTAAAGGGTTAAATGATTAACTACTTAGATTATTTAAATAACTCAAACCTCATGGATTTAAAAGGGAAATAGAATATTTGCAAAATTTTGAATTCTTGATAATTTTAAATAAATGGAAACTCTCTCTCTCTCTCTCTCTAACAAAATCTCATAAAATATCATGAAGGTACTCATTAATTTCTTAATAAATTTATGATGGATGAAAATTCCTTTTATTAATTTAAGGGAATGAAATATTGATTTTGACAATTTATAAAAAATCATTTGATTCTTTCAGGATGCCCTACTTATTTTATTTGTTATCCGGGGAATCTGAGTGATTAAAATAATTTACGGGAGGTCAAAAATTAGGTATCAACGCCCACTAATCAATTCCCAAAACAACTCAATATTAAGCTAAAATTGTATTTCAAGAGAAACCTCCAATTTTGGGTATGAATCCTAATTCTCAAATTCACAAATAGGTTACTAATAATGGAAGAATCATGTTTATAAAGCTATTACTCATCAATTCCATACTAGTATAAGCTTATTCCATCAACAATTCAAGGTTTGATAAGCAAAAGTTCATTTAAGAAATAGACCCCAAGAACCCTCTTTAATCCTTATGTTATAAGAAGATTCTAGCATGAAAAAGGGAGTTTCTAAGGTGGATTATGAATCATAAATAAAGAATAGGGTTAGATGAACTTACCTCAATGAAGAATTGCCGTAGAATCTCTTGTTTTGCTCCCAAAGTAGCTTTAGAACCGAGAGTAATGAATGAGGAGTGATAGGGTTTGAAAAAAGATTTAAGTCATTTAAGTTCCCGTTGACTGCTACAGCGGTCTATAGTTCGCTACGGCAGAACCGCTGCAGCGGTGACATGACCTTCCCAGCGGTCACTCACAATCTCGTTGAACTGCTATAGCGGCAGGGCCATCACTTCTGCGATACCGCTGTCGCGGTCCTTATGCCGCCATGGCGGTATACCAGACACCAGAAGATTACTCAATCCCACAAGTCTCAACCCGAAATTCGACTCTCACCCGAGGCCCCACAGATACAACACAAGCATGCAAACAGACATACAAATTCTCTACGACTCACCTGTGGCTTCGAATTTCCTGATGGGGGTCTCGTTGACCAAGTCAACCCCCAATACTCCAAACCAACTTTCCAACCCAAGACCCAAAACGCGCCCTAATGCATTGGGAACCGAACCAAACATACTGGCGGGTCAGAAATGACCATCCGGACCTCCCGGAATCGACAAATTTTCAAAAAAGATCCGTTTACTTAAAAGTCAACTTTAGGTCAAATATCTTTCGCTTAAAGGCTTATTATCACAAAGACCCATCTAATATTCATCCGATGACCTCGAAAATCGTACCACCTGTCCTCGAAAGTCTAATATAAGCTAAAGAAGCTAGGAAAAAGGGCACCAGGTCAAGAGTACCGTACCGGCCAAACGGGTCGTTACTTCAGATACCAATTAAACAATCGCTTGTCCTCAACCGACAAGGAATGAAATGGGGAAAAGTACCTGAATCCGCGAACAACTGGGAATATCTCTGGCGCATATCATACTCGGTCTCCCAAGTAGCCTCTTCAACAAGACGATGTTCCATTCAACCTTCACAGAAGCAATCTCCTTGGACCTCAACTTCCAAACCTGCCTATCCAAGATCGCTATCGGCTCCTCTTCATAGGTTAGATTCTCATCGATCAACACTGAATCCCAACGTACAATGTAAGAACCATCAAAATGGTATTTCTTCAACATAGACACATAAAAGACCAGATGAACACCGGACAGGCCTGATGGCAAGGCCAACTCATAAGCAACATCTCTAACTCTATGGAGGATCTCAAATGGGCCAAGATACCTCGGACTCAACTTGCCCCTCTTGACAAATCGCAGGACACCCTGCATGGGTGAGATCTTCAGAAGCACTTGCTCGCCCACCCCCAACTCTAAATCTCGAACCTTTCGGTACGCATACATCTTCTGTCGACTTTGAGCTGCTAGAAGCTTTTCCTGAATAAGCTTCACCCTATCCGCGGACTCTCTCAACAAATCTATGCCCCACGGGCGAACCTCAAACACATCAAACCAACCAATAGGAGAACAATATCTCCTACTATACAAGGCCTCGAACGGCGGCATATCAATACTCGAATGGTAGCTATTGTTGTATACAAACTTCGCTAGGGGCAAGAACTGGTCCCAATGACCACCAAAATCAATGACATATGCTCTCAACATATCCTTGAGCACCTGAATAGTCCTCTCGGACTGACCATCAGTGTGGGGATGAAAAGTTGTACTGAGGTCCAACTAAGTACCCAACTTTGTCTGAAAAGCTGTCTAGAAACTGGAAGTAAACTGGGGACCTCGATCCGAAACAATGAAAATAGGGACCCCGTGTAATCTCACAATATCATGAGCATAGATCCAGGCTAACCTCTCCACGGTTTAAGTAACTTGAACTGGAATGAAATGAGCGGACTTGATCAACATGTCAATAATAACCCACATAGAGTCAAACTTGCCCAGGGTCTTTGAAAGACCCACAACAAAATTCATGGCAATCCTCTCCCACTTCCACTCGGGAATGGGTATCCTCTGGAGTACCCCACTAGGTCTCTAGTGCTCATACTTCACTTGCTGACAATTCTCACACTTAGACACAAAATCTGCAATATCTCTCTTCATCCTCCCCCACCAGTAGTGCTGTCTCAAATCACAATACATCTTCGTGGCACCCGGATGAATGGAGTACCTTGAACTATAGGCCTCAGTCAAAATCAAATGAATCAAATCATCAACACGAGGAACGCGCACGTATCCCTTGATCCTCGGAATCCCCTCACTATCACGAATGGCCTCCTTGGCCTTACCTTTCAGAACCTTATCTCGAATCTTACACAACTGAGCATCTTCAAACTGACGAGTCCTGATATGCTCTAATAGGGATGAACTCGCCTCAACACAAGCTAAGACTCTACCTGGAACTAAAATATCAAGGCGAATGAAACTGTTGGCCAGAGTCCGACCCTCCATGGCCAACAGATGCTTCGAAACTACCAAACGAGCTAAACTCCCCATACTCGTGGCCTTGCGACGCAAGGCATCAGCAACAACATTTGCTTTTCCCGAATGATAAAGAATAAAGATGTCATAGTCCTTCAGGAGCTCCATCCATCGGCACTATCTGAAATTAAGATCCCTCTGGCTAAACACGTGCTGAAGGCTACGGTGGCCGGTGAAAACATGATAATGGACGCCATACAAGTAATGCCTCCAGGTCTTTAAAGTAAAGACTACAGTTAACAACTCCAAATCATGGATTGGGTTGTTCCTCTCATGGATCTTCAACTGAAGGGAAACATAGGCTATGACACTACCCTCCCGCATTAAGACTGCACCCAAATCCACACGGGATGCATCATAATAGACTGAAAAATCCTTACCTTCCATGAGTAATGCTAGAATCAGGGCTGAAGTCAGAAAGGTCTTGAGTTTTTGAAGCTCTCTTCACAATCATCGGACCACTGGAGAGGAGCATTCTTCTGAGTTAATATGGTCAATGAAGAAGCAATAGAATCGAAACCTTTCACAAATTGACTATAATAACTGGCTAATCCCACGAAGTTACGGATATCGATCACAGTAGTGGGCCTCGCCCAATATCTAACGACCTCAATCTTCTTGGGATCAACCATGATCCTATCCTTAGACACAACGTGGCCCAAGAATTCCATGGACTCAAGCCAAAACTCGCACTTCAAAAACTTGGCATAAAGCCTCTTCTCCTTCAGCAACCCAAGAACAATCCTCAAAAGGTGCTCATACTTCACTCTACTCTTGGAATAAACCAAGATATCATCAATGAATACAATCACAAAGGAGTCAAGATGTGGCTTGAAAATGCCATTCATCAAAGTCATAAAAGCAGTTGGGGCATTTGTAAGCCCAAATGACATCACAGGGAACTCGTAATGACCATAACAAGTCCTAAAGGTCGTCTTTGGAACATCCTCGGCCCGAATCTTTAGCTGATGGTAGCTTGACCTCAAATCAATCTTCAAAAATATCGAAGCACCCTAAAGCTGGTCGAACATGTCATCAATACGAGGAATGGGATACTTGTTACGAATAGTTACCTTGTTCAATTGACAATAATCAATGCACATCCTCATTGCCATCCTTTTTCTTCACAAATAAAATAGGAGCACCCCAAGGAGAAACACTCGCTCTAATAAGCCCCTTACTCAACAGATCTTGCAACTGCTCCTTCAGCTCCCTCAACTCTGCGGGCGCCATCCTATGAGGAGAAATGTAAATAGGACATGTGCCTGGATCTTAGTCTATACAGAAATCAATGTCGTGATCGGGCGTCATACCTTGCAAATCAGAGGGGAAGACCTCAACAAACTCACTCACAACAGGCGCAGACTTAAGGGACGGAGAATCAACACTAGTATCGCGAACATGGGCTAAATAAGCCAAACACCCCTTGGACACTAACTTCTTCGCATGGACATAGGAAATGATCTTCTTCGGAGCGGGACTCGGAGTACCCCTCTACTCTAATATGGGAAATCCAGGTATGGCTAATGTAACTGTCTTGGAGTGACAGTCCAATATCACATGATACGGAGATAACCAGGTCATACCCAAGATAATATCAAAGTCTACCATGTCCCATACCATCAAGTCTACCCACGTATCATACCCCATGAAAGTAACTAGATAAGACCGAAAGACTCGATCAACAATAACAGAATGTCCGACCAGAGTAGATACACGAATAGGCACACCAATACGATCACAACACAAATCCCAATCAATAACATGGTAGAAAGACACATAGGAATAAGTAGACCTCAGATCAAATAATTCCAAAGCATGTCGATGTCGAATAAAAATATTACCTCACAGCATTAGAGGCCTCCGCCTAGGGCCTACCTGAGAAGAATTAGCAAAGACTGCCACCACATCCACCCATAGAAGCTTGCGGACCACCTCTACCTGACTGGTGTTCACCTCTGGTCTGATAAGAGCCACCGTGGCCTGACGAAGCACCGCGTTTAACTGAAGAGCCATATTTACTACTAGAAGGTACTGGGGCCCTCGGAGTTTGGAACCTAGAACCCTGCTAGGACCCACTCTGCACCTGCCTAGGATAATCTCTCATAAAGTGATCGGGGTTACTACACACATAGCATGCTTTTGGAGCTGGAGTTCAATGCACTGAAGCTGATGAACTGGAGAGACCGACACGGTCCACTGTACCGGAGTAAGATCCACTATAAGACTGCCCAACTCCATATCCACTAGGTCTAGTAGGGCCACTCGAGGTCGATGCACTGAAGTGCTGATTGGACAGGGCGGCAGGGGCTGACAGATAGGGCCTGGATGACTGTCCCCCACCCCTGTAACCGGATCCACTGAAACTACTATAATGACGTGGATTTTTGTCACTAACCTCTCCCAAAGATCGATCCTTAGCAGACTCCATACCGGTGGCATTATCAACCATAGCCTGGAATGAAGCCCCAATGATCACCAACTGGAGACAGCAATATGAATCGGGTACACAAGTCCATTCACAAATCTACAGAATCTTTCCTCCTCTGGGGGAATCGTCTGGGTCGAACATCGAGTCAAGAATAGAAATCTGGCCTCATACTCAGAAATAGACAACCCAGACTATCACAAATGGAGAAACTCATCCCTACACGCATCCCTCAAAGTACGCGGTACGTACTTCTCCAAGAAGGCCTGATGAAACTGAGTCCAAGAAAGAGGGGGCGCATCCACTGGCCTGCTATCAATAAATGCTCTCTACTAAGTATTCGCGTCACCGCGAAACTAAAATGACGTGTAGTCCACGCCGTGAGTCTCAACTATACCCATCTTGTAGAGATGCTCATGCATCTCCACAAGAAATTCATAAGCATCCTCGGTACGTAAGCCAAAGAACTTGGGCTGCTTCATCTGTAGAAACTTCCAAACTAGATCCTAATTATCAACAGTCATAGTCTGCGCAATAACGTGCCTTGGAGCACCCTAAAAAATATGAATAGCACCAATACATGGGGCCATGACTACAGCAGGATGCATACGCGCGGTCTGTCCCTACTCGAGAGTCCATATCCCCACTCGAGTTTGAGAACCGCCACCTGGAGTAGTGGCACCCTCTACAGCATGCTGACTGTCCAAATTAAAAAGCAACCGGACATGGTACCCTGAAACATGAGGTCAAACACAGTGTCAGAGTAGGTCTGAGCTGGTCCTGCACCACCCCAGACTGCCAGTGCTACCTCAGGTTGCTGCTCTGGAGAAGCTAAGCGTGCTCTCCTCTGTCCGGCTACAGGGGCTCCACCCCTAGCTGGTATGGCTCCACAGCCTCTAGCTCGGCCGCGACCTCTTGTTGCTCCTCGCCCTTTAGTGCCTGCCCTAGGAGCGGGCCCTGGCACTTTATCCTTTACTATCGTGGTTCGAGTCCTCACCATCTGTCAGAGAACATAATTTGAATCAGATACCAATTTGCAAATTTCAGATACCAATTAGAATAAAGTAGCACGAAGGAATAAAAGAAGGGAAGTTTCCTAAAGTCCTATAGCCCCTTGCAGATAAGTACGGAGCTTTTTGTACTGATACGGAAGACTCTACTAGGCTTGCTGTTGTACTTATAGACTGGGTAACCTAAGACTCTGATACCAACTTGTCACGCCCCAACTCGGGAAACGTGCAGGCACCTACTATTCCCACCTTAGTAGGCGAACCCGTCCCTAATACAACCAATTATCAGTAAATAAATCATGAATAAAAGAATGGAAAACCCAAGAATAATACTATAAGTCTGACATAATATATAAATACCAAGTGCGGAAAATAAACAAATCCCAAATCATTGTCTG
Organism: Lycium barbarum; assembly: GCF_019175385.1. Lineage (NCBI taxonomy): Eukaryota > Viridiplantae > Streptophyta > Magnoliopsida > Solanales > Solanaceae > Lycium > Lycium barbarum. Next base: position 91,143,436 of record NC_083344.1, read on the forward strand.
ATCAGTACAAGAGCTACTAAATACTACTGCAAGTCTAAATAGTCAATACAACATCTAAATACATATTGTCTCAAAATAGAAATGGGACAATAAAGGAGATAGAGTCTCAGGCTACATGGATCATTAGTAGCTCACCCTTAGAACTCTAGGAACATCGCCTCAGTATCAGTCGCGAGGTGTAGAAGTCTCCCCAATAACGAACTCTGAACTCATAAAAAGAGTACAATAAGGTATCATCAGTACAAATCACGGTACTGAACACATGCAAATAAGGAGTGGAAAGATAATCATGCTCACAAACAGATACAATTCAACTAGTCCCAAATAGTGTAATCAATTATCAAATAATGTCTCAGATATTTCGCAAATCCAAACATAGCAAATTAATCACCCAATAACTCAAGTATCACCGAAGATCAATATCAATCCAAGGACAATAAGAACATATACTATGAATACAAATGGAATGCAATACAATGATACACACATGCTCCGGGGGGGGGGCGACGATGTCCACCTCTCGACAGTCATGACCCATGGGAACCGCTAAGTCCATGTACCGTCATTCTGTATCACACAACCTAGAATGACTGCTGCTAACCACTCCGTATCACACTTCAGAGATGGCTACGCAAATATAGCAATGTTGCATGAATCATACTTACCTCTGTCATCACCATTTCCCAATATCAAGATCAATACAAATATATCATGGATATGAGAAAGTATGTCATGCAATGAGAATATCATAAATAACACATGGATTCCAATCAATTCATATGAGGACATCAATTATAGTACAGGTATCACAAGAATCCATTCCTTCCAACCAATCTTCCATAATACATAGCAATCACCAATTCATATAAGAAAATCCAAGCATAAACCTAGGATTCTACAGGCTACGGGCCCGAAAACACAAGTCACACAACAATACCAACCTAAGAATTCTATCCCAAACTTTATACCCGAAGGTTCACATGATGTCTCCAACAATTCCCTAGTACTACATACGAGTCGCTAACCGAAGTCTAGCAAAAAAGGTAAGCCATAACCTACATGAAGTACCGAACATGAATCCCAAACAAATCACAGGAGCGCCTTGACCTTCCTCAATTCCTCCAAATACTCAAGGTCTATTTATAATGCAATCTAGATTAGAAATCATGAAGAACAGTACCCATATTGCTAGGTTTCTAATTTGGTCAACTTAAGCCTATGGGATTTGGGAAAACGGGCCCACAAGGGCAAAACGGAAAATTCGAAAGTGAAACATACAATTCTAGTCTAAGTGATCAAAATCCCTTAATCAATTCCCAAAACTACTCAATATTAAGCTAAAATCATATTTAAAGAGAAACTCCCAATTTTGGGTATGAACCTTAATTCTCAAATTCACAAGGTTACTAATAATGAAGGAATCATGTTTATAAAGCTATTACCCATCAATTCCATACTAGTATAAGCTTATTCCATCAACAATTCATGGTTTGATAACACAAATTTCATTTAAAAAAGAAACCCCAAGAACCCTCTTTAATCCTTATGTTATAGGAAGATTCTATCATGAAACAGGGAGTTTCTAAGGTGGATTATGAATCATAAATGAAGAATAGGGTTAGATGAACTTACCCCAATTAAGAATTTCCTTTGAATCTCTTGTTTTGCTCCCAAAGTAGTTCTAGAACCAAGAGTAATGAATGAGGAGTGATGGGGGTTTGAAAAAGGATTTAAGTCATTTAAGTCCCGTCGACAGCTACAGTAGTCTGCAGTCCGCTACGGCGGAACCGTTGTAGCGGTGACATGACCGCTGGGGCGATCACTCGCAATCTTTCTGAACCGTTATAGCAGCAGGAACATCGCCTCGGCGATACCGCTGCCGCGGTCCTGGTGCCATCATGGCGGTAAACCAGACACCAGAAGATTACTCAATCCCACAAGTCTCAGCCCGAAATTCAAATATCACCCGAGGCCTCACATATATAACACAAACATGCAACCACACATAAAAACATGCTACGAACTCATCTGTGGCCTCAGATTTCCCGATGGGGTTCTCGTTGACAAAGTTAACCCCCAATACCCTAACCAACTTTCCAACCCAAGTCTCAAAATGCACCCTAATGTATTGGGAATCGAACCGAACAAACCCGCGGGTGAGAAACAACCATCCGGACCTCTCAAAATTGATGGATTTTCGAAATAGGTCGTTTGCCTAAAAGTCAACTTTAAGTCAAACATCTTTCGCTTAAAGGCTTATTATCACAAAGACCCATCTAATATTCATCCGATGACCTCGAAAATAGTACCACCCGTCCCCGCAAGTCTAATATAAGCTAAAGAAGCTTAGAAAAAGGGTAACAAGGTCAAGAGTACCGTAACGGCCAAATGGGTCGTTACATCTAGCCCAACAGGTTTTAGATAGAAGAGACGGCCTACGATAAACTCCCATGCAAAACAAAAGGGGGATAAATGGAAAATACAGTTAGAGGGTATCTATTACTTGTTACTAGACTAATAAGGACTTAAGTAAGAAAATGTATATAACTCACATATAAAAATATATGAAGGGCATATGTATCATGACTTAACAGGAAAATAAAAGGGATAGAGGCCCAAAACAACTAAGGGAACTCTGAAAGGCCCAAGGCTAAATAACACGCAAAGTGGCAAGGCCCAATATTAATAACCATGCAAAGGTCAATAGGGGACATGCCCACTTTTATGTCAAAGTAGTAAAGGGAACAAAGATAGGCCCAAAACATTATTTACAAGGCATACAAAGGTAAAGTTATGAGTTTCTCTTAGTGATATGCGAAATATACCCTCCCATATACACCTCTAGATGTATATGAACCCTATATATTTCACATGTCTTATCTAGATGTCTGGTGAAAGGGAAAATATTCACATAGCCATATCAACATACATTTTAAGCTTATCATTTTTTTAAGAGGCATGTGCACATGGAGACCTAAACCAGTTTAATAACATGTGATCCTTACAACAAATTAGCGAGATGATAAATGCAGTAGGTGATTTCACCTTAAGATAAGGATTCATTAACACAATCAACTTATTACAAGTCACAAGCCTCTTAGAGGAAAGGGGCAGGCTAGGGGAACATGAGAACAACTTCCATAACCATGTCTGCATACACTCCAACTATTCACATTCAAAGGGTGGTATGAGTACAGAGACATTATCTGATCTACTACACAAGATTACATAAAAAAGGTGCACAACAAGATAAGACAGAAACAAATAAGGGGATAGAGATATGGGGACTGCTTGGTGCATCTATGGCAAACACACATACTTCAACTTATTATTTTTGGGAGTAGTATGCATGCAAAGAGACAAAAAGCCCAGATTTGACAAAATATATGACCATCATAACATCCTAGAGGTACAGTAGATAGTAGGCAGTTTCATATGAAGGCATGGTTCTTACATACATAGTTACTTCAAGAGCACAGTTGACATAAAGTCAATCCAGGTCCTTTAGAGGAGAGGGGGAAAGGTTTATACTCCTTAAGTTACTAGTTCAAACACAATAGGTTAACATGTGAGGTTTTAGAAGGTGAATCAATAATTTCTTGAAGTCCTCCTCTTTTATACTATCTTTGAAAAGGTTAAGACAGGCCACAGGTCATTCAAATAGGCAAAAATATAGCTTAAATTAGGTGAAAGCTTGTCCTTTTATCCCTTATCAGTCCTTAATTTCTCCATCAATCTCATAGACAAAATCATGTGCAACTTCTACTTTTAAAAAGGGCAAAGGGGAGAGGATTACACAGTAACATAATGCCATATCATTTAAACAAAACCAGTATTTTAACTTTCCAGGCAGGTTTGTTCATTTAGACTAATACTTTAGGCCAAAGCACATATTCACATGTATAAGATAGTAGACTGGGATTTAGAAAAATGAGGAAAGCTATCAACTCTAAGAAGTGCATATGTTTAACATAGAACTACATATTTTCACCTATAGTATTCACACTAACACTTGACATGCTCATTTTCTTCATTTTTTGCAGGGAAGAGAACAAATTACAGGGATTTAACTAGTCACAATTCCAATATTAGCTCCCCATTTATGCAGATAAGCCATTTAGACATATTTCCACATAATCATAATGGGATTCAAATTATCGCATGGGCTTCAACAACCAAGACTCAAAACTGAACACTCTAAGGATAATATCCCTATATGCATTATCTAAACCTCATAAATAACCTCAAGGATAGGATACAACCATCAAGAAGGCCATAATGAACTTACTGCTAAACAAGTGACCAACTAAATCAAACAAAGGACAATCACACTTATATTAATGCTGATTTGGCAGTAAAGGAATGGTATTTCATGTGCAGATGGTTAATCTAATTCTAATATATCATTTTAATAAGTACAAATGGATAAACTAAGCATAATTTTTAAACAAGGCACTATTACTTAATAACTAAACAGGGAATTTGTAGTTAACATGCTTAACAAACTGATCATACTTCAACACTGACTAACTTAATGAGCGCATAACAATCATTTAATCAATATATAAATACTAATAGCGTTATACTAATCTTAGACAAATCAGACTCTAATAACAGGCTAAACTAGCAACTTAATCTAACCTAATCATACACAACCATATATAGTTATATCAAAAACTGTAAAAATTAAACTAAAAAGTGGAATTATTACATTTCTTAGGTGCAACCTTGGTCGAGACTGGAGTCGGAGAATCCTTTGCTCCTCACCTCAAAGCTCAGCCACAAAAATTGAAGAGATTAAAATTTTTTAAACTAGAAAATTTGTAAGTTAAAGGTTCCAGCAAAATTGCTTGATCCCTAGGTATAGTAATTATTTGTTTTTGATTTTTTTTGGACTTGTAAGGTGTCTGTTGAAGTGAGATATGGCATTCTTTAGATAGAACCCGAAATCTTTGAAACCCTAGACTCGAAATCGCTATGGGACAAAGTGAAGATTGTAGGGAATTCATCTTGAATCCCGCCTAAACTTCAAAACTTTAACAATCAATCAAATTCGAGTATTCAAATCCATATACAAACAAAATCCATTAAAATTTCAGTCCAAATGACTATAAAACGCAAACAAAAACAAAGTAGTGGAGGGTTATAGCTTGTTTGGGTTGAGACTCCGTGGAAATAGTTATGGAGCAATTAATGCTTGCTCGAATCGGTCATGCAAGCTCTGGAGAGGCATAGTAACACTCTAAATTTACCCAAATATGGAAATGATGACAATGAGAGAGAAAGGGGAGTGCCACAACAGTAGGGTTTCCCTTGAGGAAACCCTTATCTCTTTCAAATAAACGTAAGGGGTCGTTTGGTATATCTGAGGCGTGTATTTGTTTGGGGGTTTTGAGGGACTAGGCCGGGTCAGTCCCTTGTTGGGTTGGACTTGGTCCTAATTTAAAGGAAAAGGGAAAAGGGCCCTATATTCACATATATGTATGATATACGGGCATATATGTATGATATACGGACATATATGTGTATATATATTGTATACATATGTATATATGAAGGGCAACATGTGCCAATTTAACAAATAGCCATAATTTAAAGCTGTTCATTAATTGAACATTTCAAATATGACCACATTTGATCTAATTAACCAATTAAAGAGTAAATTTGCAGAATATAACCTAATTGAGTTACATTATGTAATTGACTATTTCAATTATAGCCCCCATTATCTTAGAGCAAATAATTTCAAATGTAACCACATTTAAGCACATAACCAATCATAAAGCAAAAAAGTGATTATGCAATTTGTTAAATTTGAGAGGCAAATTGATTATTTTATTTAATTAATCAATTTTCTTGAATTAACAGAGTAAAATATTTGCCAGTAATTTAAACAAATAATTGAGTAATTATTTTGAACTATGTTTTTTTACTAAATTTGACAAACACTTTAATATTAATGATAAAATATGCAAAATACTCTTAAATGACTTAAAATATACATTTGAAGTTATTTTGCCCAATGCAATGGCAAATATCATCAAAATAATTTTGTAAAAAACATTTTGGTCTATAAAATACACATTTCACTCCGTTTGAGATCTAAGAACTTTAGACCATTAAATAAAATTATTGGAGGTCAAAAATTAGGTGTCAACAGGTATACATAATATAGAACCCAATATACTGAGGTATATATGGAGCATGTATATTTTGTACACTTGGTGTATATTTGCAACAATCAGTACCAAATAAGATGGGCAAAAGAGAAGGGAAGGTAATTTAAGCAGGCAGGAATGAATATCTCATCTCAAATCAGTCTCAGTACCTGGGGTATACACATATATACAAAATATACACTAATATAGTCTACACATTAATTTTATTTAAATCTATCATAATGGTTATTGAAAAAAAGAACTAGACTCATAACAATTCAGACTTCCATTTAACTTATCAAGTTCATATTATTAAGAAGTAGTAGTGTATGGGATACCAAAGAGAAGGTGAGGCCACACATAAGCAACATTGTCTTTTGCATACAAGACACAATATTCTTCTTCACCATACTATTTTCACCATATTCCCCTTTCATTTACTGGAAAGACTTAGAGGGTCCCATGAGAATGTGATACAACAAAGGGAAACCTAGCAGCCTATGATAAGTATTATTGAGTTGAGTAAAAGAACTCCAAGCCCTTCCTAACCTTTACCTAACCTTAGGATAGTCAACCTTCACCTTACCACCACTCAAGGCCAACCTGATAAGCTCTCTTGACTCAGGTGATCATAACAGTTCCATTTTTTTTTTTTTTACATTAGACTAGCCCTATCAGTTCAACTTCAAGAGAGAAATCTGAAAATTCTTATCCTTTCAGGTCATTAGCCTTTTCAAACCATCTATTTCACTAAAAACAGACATAACTATATAGTTGCAGGTCCTTTAGTTAATTCTTTTAGTATGGTGGACATATGTATATTCATTAGAGTCAACAAGTGGTTCTGAATAATCACAGACTGCATTTTATCATAAAGCACATAATAAAGCCCTGAACATAGATCGATGACAAATCACACATGAATCATGCACTCATTATAATTGAACATACAAAAAAAATATGAAAAAAGAACTCCAATGAAACAACCTTGGCACGTTGATTCAGTTTGAACACATGCTTGAACAGGGAGTCAACAACTTAGGCTTATTAGATAGGTACTTGTTTGGTTATTTAAGGCGGACAAACATTTGAACTCAAGACTTATGGTTCACTTCCTTTTACACACTTTTAAACAATTTCTAGATGGTTTCTCACTTATTTTATTAAACAAAGTAGGACAGATTGATCCCAACTTATTAGAGAGGCAGCCTGATTTCCATATGTGCAAATCTCAGGACAGATTAAGCCAACACAAGTCCACAAGTCAAGGTAACATCAAGTTCATGCTTGGGGGGGGGGGGGGGGGGGGGGGTTTAAGCTAACAACTAAAGGGCAAGTTCATGAGATGCACATTCACCACTTTGGGTCAATAACCAATAAATGTTCAATGAAGCTTAAGTTATTTTTTAGACAAACATCCATGTTGAATCAGGGACAAAATCTCTCATGAATAAGAATACACACAGTGGGACACTGGTCAGGACAAATGACAGGTTCAAGACTCAGAATAGGGTATTTAACATGATTATCACTATTACAGGTTTGTGTTTTCATGAAGATCACACCCAACCTAAACCAGGACACATTCAAGACATGATGAGGCGAGTAACTGATATTAGATACACTGACTTATCAGCTTTATACAGACACATGAAGCATTTTGAAATAGGATAACGTTTTATGACCTGATCTTTAAATGACAAACTCGCAAAGACAATGATTATATCCAAAGGTACTGTTACCCATACTACTCCAGAAACAACTACTTTAACTTTAGTATACAAATCTATAATGACCCGATTGGTCGTTATAGTGCTAATGACCCTTTTTCCCCTGTTGACCTTTCCCCAGGTGATCGAACGGGTTTTAGAGAGGCTTTTGGAGGTTTGAGCCTCAAAGTGGAGTTCGTTTGACCCAAAGTTGACTTTTAAGTAAACAGACATTTTTTGAAATTTCATTAATTTCGAGAGGTTCGGATAGTCAGATATGACTTGGTAGTGTGTTCGGTTCGGTTCCCAATGCAATTGGGAGCATTTTGGAATTTGGGTTGGAAACTTGGCTATAGGCCATTGGGGTTGACTTGGTCAAATAGACCTCCGTTGAGAAATTCAAGGACTCAGGCGAGTTCATAGCGCGTTTTTATGTGTGTTTGCATGATTGTTTGGTATCTGTGAGGCCTCGGGTGAGAGTCGGATTTCAGAATGAGATTTGTCAAAACTAGAACTTTCTGGTTCTGGTGTAGGCGCTGCAGCAGTACCATAACCGCTGTAGTGGTCACGCTATAGCGCTTGGGGAACGACTATGGCGGACTGAGGGATTTATCAGCTAGCTGCTGTAGCGGTATGCTTGCCGCTATAACGGGCTGATGATTTTGAGTAGAGGCCGCCATGGAGAGCCTTATAGGCACCGTCGCGCGTGCGCTGTAGCGGTTCCCTTAACAGTTGCAGCCGTAGTCGGGCAGAATTATATCTCTTTTCTTAAGTATGACCCTTAAACCCTATCCCTTCTTCTCATCACTTTTCTAAGCACTCTTTGGGGGAATAGAGCAACTTGTGGAATGAATCTTTTAGGAGGTAAGATCTATGACCTAGCTTTTGTCTTTTGCCTTCCTAGATTCCTATTCCATGCCTATAATCACTAGAATCTAGATAGAGAAGATGAGTCCTGTGTTAAATTTTTTGAAATGTGTTTAGACTTCTAAAATAGAAATTGGTGGTGAAATTGACTAGAATAATCATAGAGTTTGATGAATTTCTTATTGTTAAGCTTATTTCTTCCATTATTAATTGTTAATTTGAGGATTGAAGAATTAGGGTTCATACCCAAATTTGGCTTTAAATTCGAATTACGCTGAATCTTGAGTTGTTTTAGCAAAGGATTAGTGAGTTTGATCACCTAGAGCTTGAATTGCATGTTCCATCTATCAATTTTTCATTTTGCCCTTGTGGGATTGTTTTCCTAATTTCCTTGGGTTATAATTTGACCTAGCTAGAAGTATAGCAATATGGGTATTGTTATTCATGGTTTTTAATATAGAATTCGATTATGAATAGACTTTGAGTATTTGGAGGCGTTACGAAAAGGTAAGGCTAAGGTGTGACGGTTCGAGGTTCCTGTTCGACTTTCCAGGAAGGTTATGGCTTACATTTTGGTTGGACTTCAGTTAGCAGATTATATGTGTAGTTAGTGATTGTTGGAGAAAGCATGTAAACCTTCGGGTATGAAGTTGGGATGGAAGACTTAGGTTGGAACTATTGTGATTTATAGCTTGTTGCCTTATTATGTTCTATTGTGATCTATTGCGTTGTTGCTTATTGTGACTTCTTGACTCACCGCCCCGTTATTGTTTCTAGAGAGTTGATGTTTTGTGATTACTTGCGTGTCGGAAAGCATATTTGTCATGAATGTGGTTGTTGGAAAGAAAGTAAGGATTATGATATTGTTATCATGAGTGAGATTCTATCCATGTGTGAAACCATTGATTATATATTCTTGTTGGCATTGTTATCGTGCATTCACTCATTCACATATATATTGAGATCTGGTTGAGCGCCGCAACACTGACTGGGATCGGGTTGCATGTATTATAACACTAACTGTGATCGGGTTGCACGTACTGTAACACTGATTATAGGATCGAGCTGTGCATTCCGCAGTAGGTAAATAGACTTAGCGGTCCCCCATAGGTCATGACTGTCGAGGCGACTAGATATCCTGCTCGAAGCGTGTGCGTATCATTGCATATGCATTGCATTTATCTCATATTTATTTTTGGCATTATTTTGGACTTGTTGATTGATTATTGGTGATACGCGTACTTGATAGTAGTTCTTGAGATATGGATCGGATTTATAGTGGAATTGAGGTGGTTTACTAGACTTGGTGGTTTGGTACTGGATTCGGTAATTGGTTTGACTTGAGTTTTATCTGACTGTGAGCATGCCTCAGTCTCTTTCTTATATATATGATTTTCTAACTGTTGTCGGCCTATGATGCCTACTCAATAGGTGCTGTTGTACTGATTCTATCTTGCTGCATTCTTTTCGAGTGCTGAGTTTGTGATCGGATTGACTTCTGCGCCCCATGACTGAGTCCTGAGGCCTTCTGACGAGTATTTCAGGGTGAGCATTGGATGGATTTGCTGCCCAGATGCCTCTTCTCAGTTACTTGTATTATTTTGATTTTATGAGGCAATATTCCATTATCAGACATGTATTCATATTCAGACTTATAGTATTTGTAGTAGTGGCTCTTGTCCGGCTTTAGACCTGATTCCTTGGGATTGTTGTATTATTTCCGCACTTATTCACTATTTTTATTATTATCTATGTTTGAGACTTATACTCATTGCCTTGATTAATTTATTGTGGTTGAATGAATGATTTGGGGAAAGAGTTTGCCTACCGAGGTGAAAAATGGTAGGTGCCTGCACGATTTTCCTAGTTGGGGTGTGAAAAGTTGGTATTAGCCCTAGGTTATCTGGTATACAAGTAAAAAAGCATGTCTAGTAGCGTCTTGCAGATCGGTACGACGAGCTCCGTACTTATCTGAGAGAGGCTATAGGACATTTAGAAAATTTCACCTTCTTTCATTCCTTTGTACTACTTTATTCAAATTGGTATCTGGCTTTGTCTAATTGGTATTTGATTCACTTCGATTCTCTCATGGATGGTGAGAACACGAGCTACCATTGCGAGAGAAGAGGTGCCCGAGCCCGCTGTTGGGGCAGGCATCAGAGAATGAGCGCAAGCTAGAGGTCACGACTGAGCTAGAGGCATTAGCGTTGCACCGGACAGGGGTGGGACCTTTGTGGATGGACAGAGGCCAGCACGTTCAGCTTCTTTAGAGCGTCAGCCCGAGAGAGCACAAGCAGCGGGGAGAGGTGAGAGGCTAGACCTGACTCACTCCGATGTTAAATCTAATTAGGCATTCCAGTGTATCATGGCCCGTGTACTTCTTCATCTTGACGGCCTGCATGCTGTAGGGTGTGCCATTACTCCAAGTGGTTCCCAGACTCGAGTGGGGCTACAGACTCCCAAGCAGGGCCAAACTATGGGGATGCATCCTGCTGCTGCTATGGCCCCGTTTCTAGGTGGTCTTTCAGTCCCTGAGTGTGCTCCCAGACCTGTGGTAGTCCAGCCTTTGACCGTTGGGGATCAGGAGCTTGTTGGGAAGTTTCTGAAAATGGAGCCGCCCAAGTTCTTTGGCTTGCGTAGTGAGGACGCTTATGAGTTCATTATGGAGATGCATGAAAGGCTCTATAAGATGCGTATTGTGGAGTCTCATGGGATTGATTATGTGTCATTTCAGTTTTGCAGTGACACGAAGACTTGGTGGAGGAATTTTATTGAGAGCAAACCCATGGGTGCACCTCCACTTACTTGGACCCAGTTCCACCCGAATTTCTTGGAGAAGTACGTGCCACATACTTTAAGAGACGAGCGTAGATATGAACTCCTTCATTTGCAACAGCGAGGTATGACCATGTCAGAGTATGTGGCCAGATTTCTATTTTTGGCTAGGTATGCTGTTCAGTTGATTCCCACGGAGGAGGAGAGGATTTGTAAGTTTGTGGGTGGACTTGTGTATTAACTCCATGTTGCTTGTGTCTAGTTAGTGGCCTTAGGATTTTCGTTCTAGGTGATTGTGGATCATGCTGTGAGTATCGAGTCTGCCAAGAATCGATCTTTGGAAGATTCTAGTGAGAAGAGGTCGCATCATTTTGGTGGTTATAGTGGTTCTAGTTACAGAGGTGGGGGACAGTCATCCAGGCCTTATCAGCCCCCAGCCGTCCTATTTAGTCAGCATTACAGGCTTCGTCAGTTGGTCCTTCTAGACCCAGTGGTTATGGAGCTGGACAGTCCCATGGTCGTTCTTACTCTCGTCCAGCTGACCGTGGTGATTCTTCTAGTTCATCGGCTTCCGTGCATCGACCTCCAGGCTCTAGAGCTTGCTATGTATGTGGTGATTCTGGACAATTTATGAGAGATTATCCTAGAGCTAGACAGAGTGGATTCCAGCAGGGTTCCCGATGCAAGACTCCGAGGGTTCTGGCACCATCTAATGGCCGGGCTGGTTCATTAGCCAGAGGCGGTACTCAGTCAGCCCGCAGAGGATCTAATCAGTCCGGAGGTGGATACCAGTCAGGTAGAGGCTGTTCTTAGGCCTCTATAGGAGGGGTACAATCGGGCCAGAGTGGCAGTGGTAGTGGTCTTTCATGTTCCTTCTCGGGTAGACCCGAGACAGAGGTCTCTGATCGATACTGTAATCTCAGGTACTATTTCTGTTCGTCATTGACCTGCTTCGGTCTTATTTGATTCGGGGTCTACTTTCTCCTATGTATCTGCCTATCATTCTATTGGTCGGGATTTGACTAGTGACCATCTTGATGTGCCTATTCATGTATCTACTCTGGTTGGAGACTCAGTTGCTGTTGATCAAGTCTTTCGGTCTTGCTTGGTTACTTTTATGGGGTATGATACTTGGGTAGATTTGATGATATTGGATATGATAGACTTTGACATTATTTTGGGTATGACTTTGTTATCATCGTACCATGAAATCTTGGACTATAATGCCAAGGTAGTCACATTAGCTATGCTCGGGATTCCTAGATTAGAGTGGAGGGGTACTCCGAGCCCAGCTCCGAAGAAGATCATTTCCTATCTCCGTGCGAAGAAGTTAGTTGGCAAGGGGTGTTTGGATTACTTCACCCATGTTCATGATACCAGCGTTGACTCTCCGCCCCTTGAGTCCGTGCCCATTGTATGTGAGTTCGCGGAGGTCTTCCTTTCTGATTTACCGGGTATGCCACCCGACCGCGACAATTATTTTTGTATTGATTTGGATCTGGACACACGCCCCACTTCTATTCCTCCCTATAGGATGGCACTCGCCGAGTTGAGGGAGCTTAAGGAGCTGCTACATGATCTTTTGAGTAAGGGGTGTATTAGACCAAGTGTCTCCTCTTGGGCGCTCCTATTTTATTTGTGAAGAAGATGGACGGTACGATGAGGATGTGTATAGATTATCGATGGTTGAACAAGGTCACCATTAACAATAAATATCCCATTTCTCGCGTTGATGACTTGTTCGACCAGCTTCAGGGTGCTTCAATATTTTTGAAGATTAATTTAAGTTCCGGCTACCATCACCTGAAGATTCAGGTTGAGGATGTTTTGAAGACGGCCTTTAGGACTCATTATGATCATTACGAGTTCCTTGTGATGCCATTTGGGGTTACGAATTCCCCAGTTGCTTTTATGACTTTGATGAATGGCATTTTCAAGCCATATCTTGATTCCTTCATTATTGTGTTCATCGATGATATCTTGGTGTATTTGAAGAGTAGGGAGGAACATGAGCATCATTTAAGGATTGTCCTTAGGTTATCTAAGGAGAAGGAGCTTTATGACAAGTTTTCGTGGTGTGAGTTCTAGCTTGAGTCTGTGGCATTCTTGGGCCTTGTTGTGTCTAAGGAGGGGATCATGGTTAATCCAAAGAAGATTGAGGCTGTTAGAGATTTGGTGAGGCCCACTACTGTGACTGAGATTCTTAGCTTCGTGGGGTTAGCTAGCTATTACCACCGATATGTGAAGGGTTTCACTTCTATTGCTTCTTCGTTGACTAGATTGACTCAGAAAGAGGTTCCTTTTTAGTGGTCTGATACTTGTGAAGAGAGCTTTCAGCAGCTTAAGACTCTTCTGACTTCAACCCCGATTCTGGAATTACTCGTAGAGGGTAAGGATTTCTCAGTATATTATGATGCATCCTGTGTTGGGTTGGGTGCCGTGTTGATGCAAGAGGGTTGAGTCATTGCCTATGCTTCAGTTGAAGATCCACGAGAAGAACTACCCTACCCATAATTTGGAGTTGCTAGCTGTGGTCTTCGCTTTGAAGATCTCGAGGCATTACTTGTATGGCATCCATTGTGAGAGTTTCACTGACCACTGTAGCCTTCAGCACTTGTTTTCCAAGAGAGATCTTAATTCCAGGAAGCGCCGATGGATAAAGCTCCTGAAGGACTATGCCATCTCTATTCTTTATCATACAGGGAAAGCTAATGTTGTTGCTGATGCCTTGAGTCACAAGGAAGTGAGTATAGGTAGCTTAGCCTGATTGGTTGCTTCTGATCATCCGGCAGCCATGGAGGTTCAGACTCTAGCTAACAGTTTTGTACGCCTTGATATCTTAGTTCCGGGCAGAGTCTTAGCTTATGTTGAGGTGAGGTCATCCCTCTTGGAGCATATTAGGGCCCAGTTGTTTAAGTATCCCAGTTGTGTAAGATTCGTGATAAGGTTATGAGAGGTGAGGCCAAGTAGGCCATTCCTAATAGTGAGGGGATTATGAGGATCAAGGGATGCATGTGCGTTTCTCGTATTGGTGACTTGATTCATTTGATTCTGGAGGAGGCCCATTGCTCGACATATTTCATTCACCTGGGTGCTACGAAGATATATCTAGATTTGAGGCTGCACTACTGGTTGGGGAGGATGAAAAGAGATATTGTAGATTTTGTGGCTAAGTGTGGGAATTGTCAGCAAGTGAAGTATGAGCACCACAAACCTGGTGAGGTGCTTTAGAGGATGCCTATTCCCGAGTGAAAGTGAGAGAGGATTGTCATGGATTTTATGGTGGGTCTTCCGAAGACTTTGGGCAAGTTTGACTCAATTTGGGTTATTATTGACCGGTTGACTAAGTCCGCTCATTTCAATTCAGGTTACTTACACTGTGGAGAAGTTATCCAGGATTTACTTTCGTGACATTGTGCGATTGTACGAGGTCCCTATTTCCACTATTTCGGATCGAGGTCCCCAGTTTACTTCCAATTTCTGGAAGGCTTTTCAGATAGAGTTGGGTACTCAGTTGGGCCTTAGTACAACTTTCATCCCCAGACTGATAGTCAGTCTGAGAGGACTATTCAGGTGCTTGAGGATATGTTGAGAGCATGTGACATTAATTTTGGTGGTCATTGGGACCAGATCTTGCCCCTAGCAGAGTTTGCGTACAACAATAGCTACTATTTGAGTATTGATATGGTGCCGTTCGAAGCTTTGTATGGCAGGAGGTGCTGTTCTCCTATTGGATGGTTTGATGCGTTTGAGGTTTGCCCTATAGGGAAAATATTTTTTGAGAGATTCCGTGGATAGGGGGAAGCTTATTCAGGAAAAGCTTCTACCACCTCAGAGTCGACAAAAGATGTATGCGGGCCGGAAGGTTCTGGACCTAGAGTTTGAAGTGAGCGAGTAGGTGCTTCTGAAGATCTCACCCATGAAGGGTGTTATGCGAGAAAAGGGGCAAGTTGAGCCCAAGGTACCTCAGCCCATTTGAGGTTCTATATAGAGTTGGAGATGTTGCTTATGAGTTGGCATTGCCACCGGGCCTGTCAGGTGTTCATCTGATTTTCCATGTGTCCATGCTGAAGAAGTATCATTCTGATGGTTCCTATATAGTTCGTTAGGATTATATGTTGCTTGATGAGAATCTATCTTATGAGGAGGATCCTGTAGCAATTCTGGATAGGTAGGTTAGGAAGCTGAGGTCGAAAGAGATTACTTCGATCAAAGTTCAATGGAAGCATCGTCCCGTTGAGGAGGCTACTTGGGAGACCGAGTTTAATGTGGGCGAGAGATATCCCAGTTGTTTGTTGATTCATGTACTTTTCCCCATTTCTACTCGTTGTTGCTCGAGGACGAGTGATTATTTAACTGGTATCTGATATAACGATCCGATTGTTCGTTATAGTGCTAATGACCCCTTTTCCCCTGTTGACCTTTCCCTAGGTCATCAGACGGGTTTTAAAGCGACTTTTGGAGGTTTGAGCCTCAAAGTGGAATTCATTTTATCCAAAGTTGACTTTTGTGTAAATGAATCTTTTTCAAAATTCCATCGATTTCAAGAGGTCCGGACAATCATTTATGACTTGGTAATGTGTTCGGTTCGATTCTCAATGCAATTGGGAGCGTTTTGGAATTTGGGTTGGGAACTTGGCTTTAGGTCATTGGGTGTTGACTTGTTTAAATAGACATCCGTTGAGAAATTCGAGGCCACGAGCGAGTTCATAGCGTGTTTTTATGTGTATTTGCATGTTTGTTTGGTATTTATGGGACCTCGGGTGATAGTCGAATTTCAGGATGAGATTGGTCAAAACCAGAACTTTCTGGTTCTGGTGTAGGCGCTGCAGCGAAACCATAACCACTGTAGCGGTCACACTTTGGTGCTTGGGGGACGGCTATAGCGGATTGAGGGATTTATCGGCTAGCGGCTATAGCAGTATGCTGGCCACTATAGCTGCCTGATGATTTTGAGTAGAGGCTGCCATGGCGAGCCTGATGGGCACCGTAGCGCATGCGCTGCAGCGGTTCCCTTGGCCGCGGCAGCCGTAGTCGGGCAGAATTATTTCTCTTTTCTCAAGTTAAGACCCTTAAACCCTATCTCTTCTTCTTAACACTTTTCTTAGCACTCTTTGGGGGATAGAGCAACTTGTGGACTGAATCTTCTTGGAGGTAAGATCTATGACCCTAGCCTTTGTCTTTTGCCTTCCTAGATTCCTATTCCATGCCTAGAATCACTAGAATCTATATAGAGAAGAAGATGAATCTTGTGTTGAAATTCTTGAAATGGGTTTAGACTTCTAAAATAGAAATTGGTGGTGAAATTGACTAGAATAACCATAGAGTTTGATGAATTTCTTGTTATTAACCTTATTTCTTCCATTATTAATGGTTAATTTGAGGATTGAAGAATTAGGGTTCATACTCAAATTTGGGGATTTTGCTTTAAATCCGAATTAGACTTAATCTTGAGTTTTTTTTAGCAAATGATTAGTGGGTTGGATCACCTAGAGCTTGAATTGCATGTTCCATATTTCAATATCTTATTTTACCTTTGCGGGCCCGTTTCCCCAATTTCCTTGGGTTAGAATTTGATCTAGCTAGAAGTGTAGCAATATGGATGTTATTATTCATGGTTTTTAATATAGAATTCGATTATGAATAGACTTTGAGTAGTTGGAGGCATTACAGAATGGCAAGGCCAAGGTGTGACGGTTTTAGGCTTCTGTACGGCTTTTCAGGTAGGTTACAGTTTACCTTTCGGTTAGACTTCGATTAGCGGATTATATGTGTAGTTAGTGATTGTTGGAGAAAGCATGTAAACCTTCTGGTAAGAAGTTAGGATGGTAGACTTAGGTTGGTACTGTTATGATTTATGGCTTGTTGCCTTAATGTGTTCTATTGTGTTGTAGCTTATTGTGAGTTGTTGGCTCGCCGCCACGTGATTGATTCTAGAGAGTTGATGTTTAGTGATTACTTGTGTGTCGGAAAGCATATTTGTCATGAATGAGGTTGTTGGAAAGGAAACAAGGATTATGATATTGTTATCATGAGTGAGATTGTGTCCATGGGTGGCACCATTGATTATATATTCTTGTTTCATTATTATCATGCATTCACTTATTCACATATATATTGGGATCGAGTTGCGCGCCGCAACACTGACTGGGATCGGGTTGCACGTACCACAACACTGACTATTAGATCGGGTTGTGCGTTCCGCAGCAGGTACATGGACTTAGCGGTCCCCCATGGGTCATGACTGTCGAGGCGACGAGATATTATGCTCGAAGCGTGTGTGTATCATTGCATTAATCTCATATTTATTGTTGGCATTGTTTTGGACTTGTTGATTGATTATTGGTTATATGCGTACTTGATAGTAGTTCTTGAAATGTGGATCGGATTTATAGTGGACTTGAGGTGATTTACTAGACTTGGTGGTTTGGTATTGGATTCGGTAATTGGTTTGACTTGAGTTTTATCTTATTGTGAGCATGCCTAAGTCTCTTTCTTATAACTATGATTTTCTAACTATTGTCGGCCTATGATGCCTACTCAGTAGGTGTTGTTGTACTGATTCTACCTTGCTGCACTTTTTCTGAGTGCAGAGTTTGTGACCAAATCAACTTCTGCTCCTCGTGACTAAGTTCTGAGGCACTTTGACGAGTATTCCTGGGTGAGCATTGGATGGATTCGCTGCCTGAATGCCTCTTCTTAGTTGCTTGTCTTATTTTGATATTCTGAGAGAGTATTCCATTATCAAACATATATTCATATTCAGACTTTAATTATTTGGAGTAATGGCTCTTGTACGGCCTTAGACCTGATTCCTTGGGATTGTTGTATTATTTCCTCACTTATTCACTATCCTTATTATTATATATATTTGAGACTTATACTCGTTGCCTTGATTAATTTATTGTGATTGAATGCATGATTTGCGAAAATGGTTCGCCTATCGAGGTGGGAAATAGTAGGTGCCCGCACGATTCCCCTAGTTGGGGCATGACAAATCTTAACACCATTTTGAAATAGTAATCATGTTTTATAGTTTAACTAGTTCGGGGTTTCCCTAATGTGTGAACTTATAAGACCTGCTTTGATTTTTAAACAAGATGTCTATTATTCTTAAGCAAGGTTAAAACCAATTAATCATCATATTCGAACTGAGTACTCATAATATTCACCCTATAGTGAATAATCACTGAATATACATAACCAAACACAATCAAACTTAAATATACTAAAGCAGGTTAATATCAACATCTATCTAGACTGATATATCATTACTAGCACTAAACAAAAATGGCTACTTAACTGCAAAAATACTTAATCAGTAACTAACAGTTAAACAAAAGCTAAGCTAACAGATAAACAAACAACTGAATAGACAAACCGGCAATCAAAGCAAACTAATAACTAAGAAAAGAGGGAGATTTACCTTTTGTAGTGGTAGGCTTAGTTGAGAATGGAGTTGAGTCTTCCTCCACCTCACAGCCACGCGAACCTGATAACGTCCAAATCCACCCTATTAATTAGAATGGACACGGTCGTATGCAAATATATTTTACCCAACTATGAGTCGGGGTCGAATCCCACAGAGAACAATATGTAGGCGATTTAAGCAGATTAGGAATTATCACTAACAATAGCTATGTCCGAACGCATCAATGGTGGTTTTTGATAAGGTTTTGATAAAATATGGAAATATAAATTCTAATCTAGAAAGCAATTAAATTGATCAATGGCAACAAGAATGGAATAAAGGAAACTACTTCTCAAGTAACGATCCAATCTATTTCACGAATTATAAATAATAGCAAGTTTATGTTATTTAGCCTCGGATAATGACTCTAAATTAACTTCTTCCGAAGATTAACTAGACTACCCAATTGAAGATCCCTCAAGCAATTAGGAGCATTAAGAACACCCGAATATGGCTACAAGTGGTATTGCCTATTCCTAGGTCAATTTCCATTAGATGAGGGTTAACGCCCCAAATTTATGTTAATTATTCTATCCCAACTCCGTTCTTCCTCTTCCGAGTTTCAAACAAAGTAAATGGGCGAGTTCAAAAGTTAGCTAATCCATTGAAAACATTCAAGAACAAGAATAATTAAAATAGCAAAAACTTACTTGATTAAGAACAATGCAAATGAATAAATAAGCACAACAAGAGTGTCAATCTTAATTGTCACCAAGAGATTTCCATCAACAAGGATTAAAAAGAAGAGAGAACATTTTTGTAGGAACCCTAGCCTCCAACATGTGAAAACTGCCAAAGATGACCTTAAGAAAACCCTAGTTTTCTTTTTATAGGAACTGGAGTGGAAGAAATCGTCAAAACCCAAGTTCTGGTCGAACTAGGCAGAATTTCCTTCTACGCGAACGCGCCAAGTCACTGCGCGATCGCGTGCAATTTACTTATTTTCTTCAGCGCGGTCGCGTGACACCATAGCGCGAACGCGTAAAGTCACGATCTTCCTTCAGCGCGGTCGCGTTTCATTCCTACGCGAACGCGTTAACTTAATAACGCGCGTGGGAGCGGTCGCGTGTCCTTCATGTGCGAACGCGCAAAGCAATATTTCGCCAAAATTTCCAGAATGTCCAGTTTTCTTCCAGTGATCAACTTTTTCTACTCTTTTTCGCTTGTTTTCCACACTTAGGCTCTAGGGACCTCATATTACCTGAAACATGACAAAAACTACGTAAAATAACATAGACTTGCTTAAAAACAAGTAAAACTTATAGCCGAAAAGCGTCGATTGTGGCGTAAAATCACGCCACATCAGAACCCACAAAGAAATCAAAAGGATTTCAAACACTAAGAACAATTTTAGACTAAGAAGAGTTTCGGGCAAATCAAAACCCTAAGTATATTCACAAACCAGTATAAAACCTAGAAATGCATTTTTGGTGGAAATTGCAAATATTTTTGTGTGTGTATAATGTGGAATTGGGGTCATTTATATAGACCCCCAAATTTTAGGTTTTTCAATCTCAAACCTATGTGGGACTAATGGATTTAAGGGGGGGGGGGGGGGGGGGGTCCCTCCAATTCGTAGCAAACTAATCAAATTCGAGTGTTTGAAATCGTAATAGGACAAGAGTCATTAAGAAAATGCAGAAAAAATGAAAAAATGAGAGGGGCAACCTCACCTCTGTTTGTTCAACGACTGAATTGGAGGAGAGAGGACAAGACCATTTAATGCAATGCTCTTGCCTAGAATGGACGAGCAGCACATAAGAAAAGCAACGAGGACACTGTTCCATTGCCATTTTTGGCAACATGGCTGATCTTACACATACGGCTAGGGTTTCTTAACCCTTAGCTACTTCGTTCAAAATGAGGCATATGTATGTGATGTGTGTATATGTTTAATAGGTTGGGTCGGGTCTGGTCCGAATTTGGACTGGGCTCGGCTAATTTAAAAAGGAAAAGGAATGTTCCAACATATATGTGTATATATATAATATATGTATGTATACACCTATATACACATGTATATACAAGTGTATACATATATATAAAGAGGCAATTTCTTCAAAATGTGGCCACTATTAATTTAACAAATAGCCGAATCAAAAATGTGAAAACTCGATTAGTCATTTCAGTCTTGGCCATATTAAAAGTAAAATTAAATTAACCTTTTCAAATACGACTAATGCATAAATATAAATGGTCATTTCAATTATAACCCCAATTAAATCATAAAAAAGATCAACTATTTTGATTATGGCCACAATTAACTCATGTAATAATTAACAAAAATAAGTTTTTAATTAATTTTGGAAATAATTGTAAATGTAGCCCAAACAACTCATGAAATTGAGAGGTAATTGATCATCTAATTAATTAATTAATCAAACTTCTTGATTAAACGAAATAAAATATTTATCAATTTTGATAATAGTAGTTCAAACAATAAAATACATAATGGTTTTAAACTATTTTGGATTAATCTTGACAAATATACTTGAAAATTATAGAAAATACAAAAAATGCATAGGATGATATACAATAATATATTTGAAGATATTTTACGAAATGAAATGGCAAAATATCACCGAAATAATTTTGTAAAATATTTTTTCCTTGAAAAATGTATATTTTACTCCGTTTGTGATTCAAGAACTCCAAGTAATTAAATAAAATTATTAGAGGAAAAACAATTAGGTGTCAACAGCTTCTCCTTCACTGTTCGGGGATGGCAAGTCCATCCTCGATCATCGAAATTTGACAAACCTGACTTTTGATCGACCAACTCAAAATACTTCCCTCTTTTGTGTTCAATATTTTTTTTTAAATTTTCGGCCGGACCCTAGTCTTTAGGTTTCCTACATATCTCGGGCTTTACTAGAATTCAGGTCACTTGTAGTTCGACTCAATTAAACTTCTAATTTGCAAATTTCAAAATGATTCCTGAATCTTCCAATGTCAAATTGAGAAGTCCTGGAATGATTTGTTGGAGTGCGACCGATTCTCTGGTATTTAGTCCGCCTACATATCCCTGATTTTAAGAATCAGGTCACTTGTAGTTTGACTTGATTGGTGGAAAAAGGGTATCGCTTATGTGGGAATGCCTTTGCTTCCCGGTATATGTCCGACCGGTTGCGGGGTTTTAAAAATAAAAGCAAAAATGGACAAGTGAAATTTCAAACTCAATCTTGTGGCTGCGTGTGATGTGGAGTGGCCTCAGCTCTTGTCCAGAGAGCTTGGCACCCTATCTCGATCGGCTACCTAAGGCAAAGTTCCACGTTTGCTCAGCATGCATCTGAGACTGGTTTGATCAGCCTACTTCTCTCCTTGGCGGCTACGAACCTGCTTCCATCTGTTGAGAAGCAATGTGGTTGACCTTTTGGTCCTTGTTTTTTTTTTTTTTGGTTTTCATCACCCTTGAGTGGCTTTGTGATTGTACCTTCTTGGTTTAATTTTGTGAAGTGACCTTCTTGGTATTTCTTGAATTGGATGACCATCTTGGTCTTGCGTAATTATTTTACCAGCCTGCGTGGCTTTTGTCATTATAACTGTAACGACCCATTTGGTCGTTATTGCACTTTTGACCCTTCCCCAAGCCCTGTTAGTATAATTTTGACCCGCAGAGATGGGCGACATGATTTTTGAGATAATTGGGCTAGTTTTATGGTGACTTATGAGAATTAGAACATTAAAGTGAAAAACCTTCGATCGATAGTTAACTTTTGGATAAACAGACCTTTTTCTAAAATTCGTCGGTTTCGTGAGGTCCGGAGGCTTGACTATGACTTGGTGGGGGTATTCAATTCAGTTCCTGAGGCACTCAGTAGCATTTTGGGCTATTAGTTGGGAAGTTGATATTTGGCCATTATGGGTTGACTTGGTCAAATAGACCTCAAATGGAAATTTCGAGACCACGAGTGAGTTCGTACTGTATTTTTAGATATTTGCGCATATCGTTTTTGTACCTGGGATGTCTCGGGTGGATGTCGGGATTTGAGAAAAACTTGGTGAAAAACCAGAAAATGTTGGTTTCTGATGTCTCGCCCCAGCGAGACTGGGTGCAACCCGGCGGACCCGCCTCAGTGAGGCTTGGTCTGTAGGAGCGGAAGTTTTACCCTTTTATTGGTATCCGCCCCAGTACATAATCCTCCGCCGAGGCGAGACCACGACAGCGGAACCACTTCCGCTGGAGCGGATAACGCTGATTCAGATTCATTAAATTCTTAATTCCAAACTTTCATTTCCCATTCCCAAAATTTATTCTCCAAGTGATTCAAGAGAAATTTGAAGTGTCTTCTAAGTGGATTCATCTTGGGGTAAGTCTCTCCCACCTTGTTCTTAATTACTTACCTTTCTAAGTCTGAAATCTAAGGTGAAATCTAGAAAGACAGTTGGAGAAGATGAGTTTCCACCTTAATTTTATTATTTGAATATTAGACTACGAAATGTGAGATTAATTGATGGATTTGGCTAATCTAAGCATGGAATTTCATTAATTAGTAGTAATAAGCTTGAATCTTCTATCGGGTTAATAATTTGATTATGGGAGAACTTGGGTTTATGCCTAATTTGGGGGTTTAGTTTGAATGATGAAATTGATCAACATTTGAGCTCAATTAGAAATTGGAGAGTAGATTTGAACTTCTAGAACGTTGGGTTACCAGTTCCATTTTTGAAATACCTGTTTTACCCTTGTGCGTCAGATTCCCCTTTCTCTACTTGATTTTTAATTCGAACGAATGCATAGCAATATGGGTACCATTGTTCCTTGTTTCTAACTTAGATTTCATTAATGACTAGACTTTGAGTATTCGGAGGTTCTTCGGAAGGGCAAGGCTCAGATTTGACTCTTTGTGGCACCAGCTAGGCAACACGGTAGGTTACGACTTACCTTTCGATTAGACTTCAGTTAGTGAAGCATTTGTAGAAGTTAGTTATTGACGGAGAAAGCATGTTAAGCCTTCAGGTATGAAGTTGTGATGGATATTCTTACGTTGGTATTGTTGATGACTTTGTGGGCTTGTCACCTCGTTTATTTGATTTAGCTTGTTGCCATGTGTGTGGTGTTGGGCTTGTTGCTTATTTGCTATGTTGTAGTTGTGATACGTTCGTCTCTTACTTATTTTGTCATTTATCATTGATAAAGGAAGAATTGGATGCGTTATTGTTATTGTGATGTGTGCTTATGTATAGTCACGAATGAGATTTGATATGATTACAATTGATATTGATATCACGCATAACATTCATTCCCGTTTTACATGATACATGGATATGAATTGTGATTGATACTAGTGTTGATAAGTGAAGAAGAGAAACATCCGAGGCTTCTTATGTTGGTGTTTGCTACATGCATATTTCATATGGCATCTCATGCATATAATATTTGATGTTACTTATGTGGTCCGAAGGGAAGTTGTTCCGGACCGAGCATTGCACAAATGAGGATAAGTTTGTATTGGTAGTTGATTTACCGATATTGTTATGGCTATTCACCCTAATGATTATTGTTGAATTCGACATTCATACATGCATTTCTCATGGTAATGTGGTATGGTTCCAATGGAGAAATTGATGGAAAAGATTATGGAAATGTATGAAAGAAAGTGAAGGATGAAAGTCACCTCTGGGCTGTGTGCAGAGTGACTATGAACAATTTTGATGTGGAAGCCATCTATGGGCTGTGTGCGGAATGGCTTATGTTATGGAAGTCACCTCTAGGCTGTGTGCGGAGTGAATGGTGTATGGACTTCACGAGTCCCCCATGGGTTATGACTATCGAGACGTGGAGGTTATCCATCTGTAGCATGTGTGTACGGTATGAGACAGTTGGCCAGTGCATGGCATTGCATCGCACCTGCATTCGTATTACCTCCACTCATATCATTGATTCTGGTTGTTGCACTAATTGCATTGCATGGTACGTTTCCGTATTGATCCCTTCGTTGATGATTCATTTGAGTTTCTGTTTACTTGTTAATTACTTACCTAGACACTTAATGGATAGGAGGACTAGAGGTTTCCGTCTAGCCTATGACTGTAAACTACTGTGATCTATTGTGATTCATATTACTGCAAGTCTTATGTGAATGTGATTAGTGACTATATTTGACTGCTTACATGTCTATTTGTTAATGTCTTTCTTCATATATGTAAACTAATTATTGTCGGCCTATGATACTTATCAGTACATAGTGTTTGTACTGATACTACCTTGCTGTACTCTTTCTGAGTGTATAGTTTGTCTCAGTTTCTACTTCTGCCTTTCGCGAGTGATCTGAGGCCAGTTTGTTGTGTTACTAGGGTGAGCTACTTGATGGACTTCTGTAGCTTGTAGTCTCCTCTCTAATTACTTGTCTTCCCTTGTATTCTGAGACAGTATTTGTATTACGAGACTTATAGTTATTTCAAACTTGTAGTTTAGTGGCTCTTGTACTGTTGCTGACTAGATTCCCTGGGGATGTTGTAGTGTTTATTCCTCACTTAATTATTTATATACATGATTTAGAGACTACTTATTTTTTAAAATCTTCCGCATGATAATTCTAATAATCGGTAGCGAAAGGAAAGGGTTCTCCCACCAGAAAGGTTTGTGTGGGTGCCCGCTTGACCCACGAGTTGGGTTGTGATAGTAACTCTCTCAGATGATTCTTTAAAATAGGTGACCCTCTTGGCACCATCTGATTTGTTGTGGGTGACCCTCTTGGCACCGTTTGTATGAATAACCCTCTTGGCAATGCTTGTTATGAATGGCCCTCTTGGCATGTTTGAATGAATGGCCCTGTTGGGAAGTCGGAATGAATAGGCCTCTCGGCATGCATATGTTTGTATAAATGTCCCTCTTGGCAATGTTTGTTTTAATGAATGGCCCTCTTGGAAATGTTTGGATGAATGGGCCTCTCGGTATGCATATGTTTGAATGAGTGGCCCTCTTGTCATGCATATGTTTGTATGAATGGCCCTCTTGGCAATGTTTGTATGAATGACCCTCTCGACATGCATATGTTTGAATGAATGACCCTCTTGGCATGTAGATGTCTGAATGAATGACCCTCTTGGCATGCTTATGACAATATATGATCCTTTTGGCTGGATTGTCTTTCTTTCGTCCTTTATGCCGGCTATGACCCTCCTGGTCTAATATGCTGCTTTGTCCATTTTATGACCCTTTTGGCCTGATATATTGTCCTTATGACGTTTTGTCCGTGGTATCCCTCTTGGCTATATTGTTGCCTTTGTGGCGTTTTCGTTATTTTGTAGCATTCTTGGCTCAATTGGGCCGCCCTTGCGGTGCTTTCATATCTAAATAGCCTCTATGGCCTGATTGGGCCACCCTTGTGGTGTTCCTCGCTCTTTATAGCCTATCTGGCTTAATCAGACCACCCTTGTGGCGCTTTCATCCTTATGCAGCCTTCTGGCTTAATTGGGGCCACCCTTGTGGCACTTCTACTTTTGTGTAGCCTCCTTGGCTTAATAGGGTCACCCTTGTGGCGCTTATGCTTTTGTGTAGCCTTTTTGGCTAGGTTTGGTGCGTTTAGTGTGGACCCGGGTCTCCTCTGACGAGCCGTCTTTTACCTGCTTTATCATCATTGAGCAAACAAGGTTAGCAATAAATGGTCGTCCTCCTGACGAAACTGAGGACCTACATTCAAAGAGTGTTAGTATCTTATAAGGTTGATCCATGCCGTCGACTCCTGTCGCGTCGTCACTTTACTTGCTTGGCTGCACTTCTAGTTCTGATCCTGTTGGATTCGGTAGTTCGAGAGATGAATTTATCTTAAAGTAAGCAAATTTTCGCAAATGGTTAATCACAAGCTTTTCAAACCTTTGATTTTAAATAATACTCCCTCCGTTTCAATTTACGTGAACCCATTTGACTGGGCACGGAGTTTAAGAAAGTAGAGAAGACTTTTAAACTTGTGGTGTTAAATGAGTCAAATGTATTTTGTATAGCTATAAATCATTGCATAAATGTAAATTATTTCCAAATTTAGAAAGAGGTCATTGTTTTTGGCACGGACTAATAAGTAAATAGGTTCACATAAATTGAAACAGAGGGAGTATAATTTTTGAAAATTATTTAAATTAGTTGTCGTGACAGGTGCATTTGAGTGAGAATCTCTAGTTATTTTCCGTATCTTGCAGCGAAACCACGGTTTCATCAAGTGGAATTTTTGAGACCCTCTGTCACGACCCAATTTAGCTGAGTCGTGCGGGCACTTACCTTGCCCACCTCGGTAAGCGAACCCTCAACCCAACGATAGTAAAAACGTAAATAAATAATTAAATAAGCAAAAGCGAATAAGTAAGTCTGACGATAATAATATAGAAAAAGTGCGAAAATAAGGAACTACACCCCAGAGTCTGGTCTAATCCATACAAGAGCATCTAGGTAGAAATATACAAGTCTGAAATATCAAAAATACATCAAGTCTGAATATGTCTCGGAATGGAATGTAAGACATAAATAAAAAGAAACTTCAAGGCAGCGGACATCTCATGCTCACCCTGTAGACTCTAAGCAACCATAATAGCGACTATCAGTCACCGGAGACGGATGTAGATCCAATCTGGAATTCTGCATTCATAAAAGAATGCACCAAGTGCAGGTCAGTACAAAACCACAGTACTGATAGGTATCATAGGCTGACTAAGTATAACTAACATAATCCAGACAATAAAGAAAGATAAGCAAATAAATCCACAAGTATAAGTCAAGCACAAATCAGAACCAAGTACACGTCATCACCTATGGTGCAACATCTAAACCCAAGTATGCCAAGTCTCAATATATCCAATCCAAATCCCGATAACACAAGTAAATCACCAGGTCATCACAATATAAACCATAATGCAATGCAATGCAATGCTGTGTACACATGTACTCCGGACGGAAGTATCAACGTCTCGGTAGCACAACTCATGGGGACTCGCGAAGTCCATGTACTACTCGTTCCAGATCTTTGCCCAACGGTCGAACGAGACTCCAGATCTTTTTCCACAGAGGATTTTCATCAGCACAACCCATGGAGGACCCGCAGAGTCCATGTATCTCAAGGTCCGGCAATAACCTAGATACCGCTACCATACAATCACGATTCTGAAACAACCATCAGATATCGGACCTTACTTCACTCTTATCCAAACCGAGCCCAGCTCATCATAGTATTTCCTCAAGTATCATCAATGTATCAACAGTATATCATGAAAAATGAGAATGCGTGCAATGTATGAGTTCAATGTCAATAAGCAGATCAATATTACAAGTACCAAGCAAGGGTACTCCAACAATATCATAAAAGGCTACACAAGCCATATAGGACACTATCCTCGTATCGAGCATCAACAAGTAAGATACTACAATATCATGATCAAGATATATCAATAATCTACTAACATCACTTAGCATCAAGCCAACAACAATAGAATAGATCAAATCACAACACAACGAGATGGCTAGCCCCAATCACACAACAGGGCCCAACCTAAAACAATATCTAACCCAACTTCGTACCCGAAGGTTTACATGTTTTTTCCGACAATGTGATCTAAATACATGCTTCGCTAAATAAAGTCTCATCATAGGGTAAACCGTAACCTACCTGGAAGGCCGAACAACAATAACACCAACAATCACTCCTTAGCCTTTCCTTTAGATCCGCTGAGCCTTGATATTAAGAAAGTCTAAGCATATTCGAATCATGGAATTAGAATAAGGAAGAACATCAAAACCAACCCGACTTCTATAAAGACCTAAATCACCAACCTATGGAATAGGGTTTATGAATTAGAAGGGTGAAATTAGGGATCTAAAGGTCCCAACATGAAATTAAACCTCTAGATGATCAATTCCCATCATCAGCAAGCTAGAATAATCAACAATTCACTCTAATTTAGATCCTAGGCAAAACCCCCAAATTTGGGTATAAACCCTAACTTCTAAATCCACAAATTAGCCTCTAATTTGGAAGAAGTTATGAAATAAGGGTTCTAATCATCAATTCAATGCTTATTGAAGCTAACCCAACCAAAAATCATGATTTAGAAGCCTAGATAAAATATCCATTAAACCCACTTTAATCTTCCATTACTTGATGAACTAACAAGAGAAGGGATTCTAAGATGATAAGGAATAATGGAATAGCAAAGAGATTACAAGGACTTACCACCAAGAATCTTCTACAAGAATCCTCTAGAATTGTTCCCAAGAGATCAATTTTTGAAATAGTAATAAATGAGGGACTTAGGGCATTTAACACTTCATTTAATGAAGTAACTGCCTATCACCCGTTTCCGCGACAAGATTGCCGCTCTAGCGGCGCCTCCCCAGCAATCCCATAACTGCTACAGCAGTCATGCCCAAAAGGCATAGATCGCTTCAGCCGTAGGGTGACTACTATAGCAGTACCGCTGCCGCGGTGCTGGTGCCGCCAAAGCAGATACCAGACACTAGAAACTTTCCAAAATTTCACAACTCAACCCGAATTTCCGACTAACTCCCAAGACCATCTGCTCACAAACCATATACACAGCTACATATAAAAATATGCTACGAACGCACCCGTGGCCTCGGAATTCCCAACGGAGTTCTCGTTAACCAAGTCAATCCCTGATACCTCAATTTCAACTTCCCAACCCAAGTCTCAAAATTATCCGAGTGCATTGGGAATCAAACCAAATATACACACAAGTTCTAAAAGACCATCTGGACCTCGCAGAATTGACAAATTTCTGAAAAAGGTCCGTTTACCTAAAAGTCAACTTTGAGTAAACTCTTTTTCGCTTTAATCCCAAATTTCACAAAAGTCGCCTAAATCAAATCTAAACACCTCGAGAAGCATGTCAATGGTCATTTCGAGTCAAAAGTGAGCTAACCAAGCTTGGGAAAGGGGTGAAAGTATCGAAAAGATTAGAACGACCAAGCGGGTCGTTACACCCTCTAAAACATTCTGCCCAGTTTAAAATCTTGCTTCAGCGAACTCTCGTGCCGAATCTTTACGAACAAATTTTTGAGATCCTTTAAATTTTTTTCCCCCGGTTTAGGGTTTTACGCTGGCTGACTCTTTTGCCGGACTATTGTGAAGGAGTTTTTGAGATCCTCTAAAAAATTCTACCCCAATTGAATATGTGTGGCACACTCTCGTGCCAACTCCTAGATCCTTTTGTATTCCTATGTATGTGGCTTCCTAGGGCTTCTTGGGTTTTTTAATTGGTACGACCGAGCTCGAAGAGTGCCTGCGTATCCTGTCGCAGCAGGAATCAGGTCGAACGTAGTTCGAAATAAAAGTATTAATTTTTGGTTTTATTAATAATGCGACCGGGCCCTATATAGACTGCCTGCGTATCCCACCTTGGAAAATTAGGTCATTCCGTAGTTCATATTACAAGGAAAGCATTCAATTTTTTCTATCTATTACAAAAGGAAGACCAAATCCGATATGGGTTTTCTACGTATTTCTGCCATAAGATATATGTCTTAATGTAGTGATTATAAGAAAGAGTATGATTACTAATTGAAAAGTGTGTCTTCACGCGTAATACCGCTTGATTGCGTCTGAATTGATTGCTTTAGGCCACTTTTGGCCATCCATTTCTGCCAGTATTGCTGCTCATCTAGAGAGTACCCTGCAGACCACGTATGAGCCTTGCCAGTTAGGCGTGAACTTTCTGTTGTACCATCTTGGTATGGGAACACTCGCTTGAGTACTAGTTGTCCTATTTGAAAAAGTTGGGCTCTGACTCATTTGTTGAAGGCACTAGCCAGTTGTCCTATTTGGAAAAGTCGGGCTCTGACCTGCTTGTTGAAGGTACGAGCTATTCTTTGTTGGTACAATTAGTCGTGGCACACGACAATCATCCTCTTCTCGTTGATTTGAGTTAGTTGCTCATATCAGTTTTGAACCCATTTTGCATTGTCTAACTCTGCTTCTTAAATGATTCTTAGCGAAGGTATTTCCACTTCGGCAGGTATGACCGCTTCGGTGCCATAGACAAGCAAGTACGGAGTTTCCCCTTTTAAAGTTAGAGCTATTGCTCGATATCCAAGCAATGCATAGGATAGTCGTTCGTGCCAAGTTTTGTAGTTGCTTGTCATTTTTCTTTAATATCCTCTTGATGTTCTTGTTGGCTGCCTCTACGGCTCCATTTATTTGTGGTTGATAGGCGGTGTAGTTTCGATGGGTTATCCAAAATTGCTCAGAGATGTCTTTCATCAGGTGACTAATCAAATTTTCTCCATTGTCCATTATGATGGACTCTGGTATGCTGAATAGACATATGATGTTGTTTCGCATGAAATTGGCTACCACTTTCTTCGTTACTGATTTGTGTAATGTGGTTTCCACCCACTTGGTGAAGTAATCTATGGCGACCAGAATGAATCGGTGTCCATTTGATGCGGTTGGTTTGATGGTTCCATTGATGTCCATGCCCTAGGCGATGAATGGTCAAGGTGAACTCATGACATTGAGTTCACTCGATGGGACTTTGATCAGATCTCCATGAATTTGGAATTGCTGGCATCTTTGCATAAACTTGCAACAATCATTTTCCATTGTCATCCAATAATAACCTGCTCAGAGGATTTTCTTAGTTAGAACGAACCCATTCATATGAGGCCCACGAGTTCCAGCATGCACTTCTTCTAGTAGTTTTGTCACCTCGTGGCATCCACACATTGGATTAATCCAAGATCTAGCATTTTTTTGTAGAGTATCTCCTTGTTTAGGAAGAACCCATTGGATATTCTACGGATGTCTTCCTTCTGATTGCTTTTAGTATTCTCGGTATACTCTCCTTTTTCCAAATATGTCTTTATGTCAGCATACCATGGCTTGCCATCTGGTTCCGCCTCTACATGGGAACAGTAGGCATGTTCTTCTCTTAGACTTATCTCCACTGGGTCAGTGTGACTGCTTTCAGGGGATGTTATGGTAGCAAGAGCATAGGCATACTCATTTTGAGCCCTTAATATATGCTTAAAATCGATCTTTTTGAACCTGTTGCACAACCTTTGTGCGAGATTCACATATGGTAAGATTTTGGCATTATTTGTGGCCTATCCGCCTTGTACTTGGTGCATCAGTAAGTCAGAATCTCCTACTACCAATAGTTCATGGATGTTCATATACAAAGTCATACTGAGGCTTATGATGCTGGCCTCATATTCTGCCCTATTGTTGGTGCATCAGAATTTAAGTTTTATGGCCATCGGATTATATTGTCTGATATTTGATATCAGGACTGCTTCGGTTCCTGAACCCTTGTAATTAACTGCACCATTGAAAAATAATCTCCATCCTGAATGGGATTCAGCTATGTCATTATCTACCATCAATACTTCTTCGTATGGGAAGTAGGTACAGAGGAGCTCAAAATCTTCGTGATTGGGCTTTCTGCCAGTAAGTGGGCTAATGCTTGTCCCTTGACGGCCTTCTGTGCTATGTATGTGATGTCAAATTCACTCAGTAGCATTTGCCATTTTGCCAATTTCCCTATAGGCATGGGTTGGTGGAAGATATACTTCAGTGGATCCATCTTAGATATGAGATGAGTGGTGTATAATGACAAGTAATGCCTCAGCTTCTGAGCTACCCATGTCAACGCACAACATGTCTTTTCTACCAAAGTGTACCTTGCCTCGCAGGCGGTGAACTTCTTTCTCAAGTAATAAATTGTATGCTCTTTTTTGTCGATTTTCTCGTGTTGTCCTAACACATATCCAAAGGCATTATCTAATACCGACAGGTATAGCAGTAGTGGATTTTCAGGTCTAGGAGGTACTAAGACCGATGTATTGGAAAGGTACTTCTTGATGGCGTCTAATTCTTTCTGAAACTCTTCAGTCCATTCCGTTGGTGTGTCTTTCTTTAGTAGTTTGAGTATGGGCTCCACAATTACGGTGGACTCGGCTATGAACCAACCAATGTAGTTCAATTTTCCTAGGAAACTCATGAACTCCTTCTTAATCTTTAGAGGCGGTAACTCTTGGATAACTTTGATCTTTGATGGGTTTAGCTATATGCCCCTTCAGCTGACTATGAACCCAATCAATTTTTTGACAGGTACTCCAACTACGCACTTGGCTGGGCTTAGCTTCAGATTTAATTTTTGAAGTCTGTCAAAGAATATCCTTAAATGCGTGGTATGCTCTGAGCTTTCTCTTGACTTGATAATGACATCGTCTACGTATACTTCAATTTTCTTGTGGATCATATCATGGAAAATGGTAGTCATATCCCTCATGTAAGTGGCACCAGCGTTCTTAAGGTCGAACGACATTACTTGGTAATGATACACTCCCCATGGAGTGATGAAGGATATTTTTGCTGCGTCTTTCTTGCTCATCAAGATTTGATGATATCCCCTGAAGCAATCCACAATAGATTGTAACTCGTGCTTCGCGCAATTATCAATGAGTATGTGGATGTTCGGGAGTAAAAAGTTGTCCTTAGGACTAGCCTTGTTAAGGTCATGT
Organism: Lycium barbarum; assembly: GCF_019175385.1. NCBI lineage: Eukaryota > Viridiplantae > Streptophyta > Magnoliopsida > Solanales > Solanaceae > Lycium > Lycium barbarum. The sequence continues at coordinate 91,176,886 of NC_083344.1, forward strand.
TAGTCCCTGCAGATTCGTATCTTTCCATCTTTCTTTGGTATTGGCACGATGTTGGCCAACCATGTTGGGTACGAAATTACTTCCACTACTCTGGACTTAATATGTTTTTCCACCTCATCCTTGATTCGGATACTCAAGTCTGGCTAAAACTGCCTGGTTTTTATTTAATCGGTGCAAAACCTTCATTGATGTGCAATCTGCGGGCCACTATGTCAGTGCTCAACCCAGGCATGTCAATATATGACCAGGAAGAAATATCCATATACTCTCTTAGTAGATTTATCAATTCCTCCTTTTGAAGCGCTTATTCTAGTTTCTTCGACAGTTCCCTTATCTCGTAGATTAATTACTTCTATTTCATCCAGGTTAGGTTTCTGTTCCTTCTCGAACTGTTCTACCTCTTCCATGAGACCCTCGGGTAACATTGTTTCCTCATTGTACTCTTCATATTCCTCTTCATTCGTGTCACTTGACTCACTCGTTTTGCGATATGTCATGACATTTAAGGTTGTTTTATCATTATTATTACAAAGAGCTAAGAGCAGGGTAGAGGTCCAGTTGGATAGTTGCTCGCCCGGATCAGCATCGCGGATGGTGGGAGCTTCCTTGCATTCTTCCAAGATCACTAGGCAATCTTCCTCTTGGAATAACATCCCTAACACTTTCTCAGAGTCTCTGTCACTAGGCATGTGCATTCAGACCGGAAACGATTAGTACAAGCTCGCAATTGGCTTGCACAGATTTGGAGGACTCCTCTTTTTGTTGGCTTCAAAGGCCTCATCATCATTGGGAACATACCCTAAACCAAAAAGAAAGTTGTCTTAAGGGATTGGAACTGGCTCTATGATGCTATGCAGATCCTTTCCTAGACCTTATCTGGGTTCGAACCTGCTTTGGAGCATGGTGGATGCAATCATTTTATAGACTGCATGCATGGGAATTTTTGCAGAGTTATCTTTGTGGGATTTTAGACTAGTTCTACCACGTGGAAGTATGTGCCTTTTGGAGCTTCTTTGATCACTGGTACAGAATTGTTTGGGTAGTTGCGAATGCTACCCTTTCCATGGATCATGGCCTCATAGCCTTCCTACACAAACTTTACAGCTTGGTAGAGTGATGACGGCACGAGTCCAGCCATGTGAATCCATGGTCTCCCTAGCAACAAGTTGTAATTAGCAGCGATTTTCATAACTTGGAACTCGGTGGTGAACTCAACTAGTTCCATTTGGACACAAATGTCTACTTCCTCACTGGAATCACGTTGGGGTCCGTCAAATGGCCTTACATTCGTGTGGTTTTGGCAGATCTTTCCGTGATCATAACCCAATTGGCCAAGGGTAGATTCAGGACAGTTATTGAGGCCAGCCCCATTGTCAATCAACACTCGGGTCACGACCTTATCTCGGCACATGATGGTGACATACAGTGCCTTGTTGTGTGTCGTTCCCTCTTTGGGCAGTTCTTCCTTGGTGAAGGAGATTTGACATTCACCTATGACATGGGACACCATGTCAGCTAGGTTTTCGCTACTCGTGCCTGTGGGGACTTGAACTTCGTCCAATACCCACAGAGCTTGGCGGCGTTGAGGGGAACTTAGTAGCAATGCCAACACTGATATTTGGGTTTGTGTCTTCTTTAGATGATACACAATGGAGTATTCCTTTGGTTGTATTCGACGCTAGCAATCTTCGGCCTCACCTTCAGTGATGGACCGTCTTGGGTTTCCTTCATTTCTTGGCATTCCTTGGGCCAATTCTTCGGAAGTATAACATTTCCCTGATCGAATCATTCCATGGGCGATTGCCGCTTGGACAACAAATTCTTTTCTCGGAGCTAGCACCATCTCTTGGGGTACTAGTGCTATAATTAGTGCAGGGATAAATACTTTGAATTGTGGGTGCTCTTAAATTGTGAGGGAAGCCACTGTTTGCTCGAGTGTCTTGACCGGGTCTCTAACTAATGGCTTGCACAATACCCTGTCTTTTTCTCTCTCAATTATGTGAATAGTATTATTTCCATGGTTAGGAAGAAGATTAGTATTCACATTTGGTGCAACGGTTTGGAGAGTGATTGTTTTTTTATCAATCAGATCTTGTATCTTTTACTTTAAATTGATACAATCTTCAGTACTATGTCCATTCCCGCCAGAATGGTAAGCACATGTTTGCTCGGGTCGGAAGAATAAATTTTTTGGGTTGACGACCTTTGGTGGGACAGCTTGGATTAGACCAGCAGCACTTAGCCACTCAAACAGTTTGGTTTGTGCATCCATCAGTAGAGTGAACACCGAAGAGGCTTCTCTTAAAGTTAAGACGTGGAAAATTGTATGCATTTAGGGGTGGTTGGTTTTGGTAGTTTGTTGGTTGATTATTTTGTGAAGTTCCGTAAGCAGGTGCGGGAGCTTGGTAATGGGGCTATGGAGCTTGGTAATTTAGGGTGGGTGTTTGGAAATTTGTCTAAGGTGCTTGGGTAACTCGGTGGCGGTGTTTGGAAATTGAGTTGTGCGTAAAAGACGGGCACAAAGTTGTGTGGTGTAGGTAAGTAGGCGCTGGGTGGTGGTAACTGATAGACTTCGAGGGGAGAATATGGCTCCTCTTGCTTTTTGGGTTTTGGGCTAGGCGTGTGGGAGATGTTTTCCACCTCCTCTTTTTTCTTCCAAACGGATCCCACAGTGCTTTGATTGGTAGCTTTGTTAGCCATGTTGACGATTCTTCCAAATTTGAGGCCATCCTCTATGGCTTCTCCAATTTTTACTAATTCTGAGAATGGCCTTCCGGCCATGGATAACATTCGATCATAGAAATCGATCTCTTGCTATTGGATAAAGACAGAAACCAGCTCTTCTTCGCTCATTAGCGGTTGCAATCAGGTAGCTTCGCCCCTCTACCTACTCGAATATTCTCGATAGTTCTAGCTGGACTTCTGTTTGACCTTTTCCAGGTAGTACCGATCAGGTATAGTCTCGATATTAAATCAAAATCTGATACACTCAAATTACATCTTTTAATAGTGTAAAGCGGACGATATCAAATATAGTAACCCAACAAGGTAGGGGTCAAATCCCACAGAGAATATGGTGTAAAAGTTTTACTAAACGAGTATTGTACTAATCTTGCGGTCCTGGTGTATTCCTGAAAAAGGATTTTATAAGAGTTTTGGTTTGTGGACTAATTTAAAGTGACTAGTAATTTAAAGTTGTAAATATATGGGTAAAAAGAACCAAGGTTGTGTCCCCGTCAGATTAAGTGTATGATCATGGGTATCGATCTTGATATACTTCTAATGGATCGTTTGTATGGATGCATTTAACCTCTATGTGAATCTAGACTATCTCCCAATAAGAAAAGATTATTTCTTTCTATGCTTTTCCCAAATATAAGAAAGTATGCATGAAGGACGGTTAATTATGCCAAGTGAATAGCTCTTATTCCTAAGTGAATTTCTCAAACAAGGTTTAAAGCCTCGAGTTCTTGTTATTTGTTCTTATCAAACCCTAGTTATTTTCCCAAATAAACTAAAGTTTATGGCGTTAGCTAATTTTTGCAACCACTAACTATATGATTAAAGAGAAGAACAAATAAACCCTAAAAATCCATTATGCGTATATCAATCACAATCCCCAATCACAAAACACCCATCCTTGGGTTCACAACCTTAGTAAAGAGATTTAGCTACTCATAGAAGAAGAAGAAGAAGAAGAAGAAGAAGAAGAAGAAGAAGAACACAAATAAATAATTGAGATCATAATGCTTACGAATGATTGATTGGAATTAAAGAGAAAATAATTGAAATTGTTTGTAATCCCCAAAAAGACTTCAAAAACTATGAGTATTCAATGCTAAGAAAATAAAACTGAAATCTGGTAAATTGTAGCCCACACGAAACCTACATCAGGTATTTATAAGAGTCTAAGTCGTGAAAAACCTGTTGACAAAATTGCCCCCGACGGATCAACATACGGACCGTAAATATTATACGGTCAGTAAAATCTGCAGTTCCTGTCCGTAAAATCTCCTCCTGCCGCCCAGATCTACGCTCCCTTTTGACGGACCGTAAATATTTTACGGTCCGTATAACTGGTCCCTAAATTCTTCTTTAAGTTGAGATTTGTTGTAACTGATATACGGTGGGATTTATGGACAGTAAATAATGTACGGTCCGTACTTTTTGCTGTGAATTCCCTCTTCAGGTATGATACTTCTCTATCACTGATCTACGGTTGAATTGACGGCCGTAAATATTATACGGTCTGTCGTTTTGCTTGGTAAAATGCCAGCTTCAGTTATTTCTCTTTCTTGAACATCTCTTTAAGCCATTTTTCATGAATTTTGCCACAAACACGATAAATACATGCAACATAACACAAACACATCAAAAGACCCAAACTTTCTTGAAAAACAAGTAAAACTCTCCATCAAAAAGCATCAAATGTGCCGAAATTTCACGACAGATCAGCACCCCCAACTTAAAGTCTTTGCTTGTCCTCAAGGAAGTCACACAACACAAACGACTCAACTAATATAGATACAAATAGAATAACAATTTCTACAATGGTTTTGACTAAGAACTACCAGCTTGCATGATTTCCCTTGACTAACCCTCTCAATTTAAAACAGTCCCATTCGGATGTGTGATTCAAAACAGGTCATGACTAATAATGAAGCTTCCGTAGATGACATCAAGTCATTGGGACTGCTGATGCACGCTTAAACACTACTTTTGGGTAAGCATTCAATGTTGCTCAACCTTCATGCCCTCTCACAGACCAAAGAATGTCCCACACACATATATACAAAGAATTTGGGACGAAGATGAAAGAGATAAGAAGCACTCACACTCACAAAGACGTTCACACACTAAAAATGCACATACCATATGCTTGCCCTTAATTTAAATACCTTAACTTTGGACGGTTCAACCGTGATCACACTAGGACTTGTTCATGGCTTGTAATGTAGGCTTGGGGACGGGTAGGATACTCATTTAGGAATTAGTGACTCACCCTCCTTGAACACTACACCTTTCTTTTACCTTGACTCGTCCCTCATTTTTCTCCCTTTGTTTTCACTTGTTCGACTTCGATGTGGGTTGCTTATTAATGAAACTACTTTCTTTTTGTGCTGCACTTTTTCTGATTTTCTTCTTTTGTTTTTTTTATTTTTACACTATTATATTGTTTTTTCTTTTCTAACTCCCACATTGAATCATGACTGGATAACTAACGCCACTCCCAACTTAGGCTTTTAGCCTCTCCTTCACACTTCCGTCACCCCCAACTTAGACGTTTTGCCTCTTCTCTCTAAAAGTGTCAAGGAGGGAAGGGGTGCAATGATGGATTCATTTAGAATGGGTACAGGTTTGTTAACAGCTAGTCAAGAAAATGGTCCAAGGCTCAACAGGAGAAACTAGGGATTAATTGCATCACAGGGTAAGGCTTATAAGGCAATAGTGACTGAATTCCAAATAAAGCCTACGATCACTTCACAACCAAACTATCCTCAGCATTCAAGCATGAAAAACCAGGCAAGTTCTAGATTGCAAAAGCAGAGTATGTACACAACTAAGGCACTCACACACACAATGGTATAAGGATCACTTTAATTACTACCCAAGTAACATTCGACACACATAATAGCCCAATATTGCAACTGTCATAAACAGAAGCATGCATGTCAGTACACAACATATCCCAAGTATCTACATCAATTTTTTTCCGTAGAGGGGTCATCATTTACCAAACATTTTCAGAATCAACATGCATAGCTTTAAGTTCATTAACCATTACCATTTAAGTCATAACTATTCTATCTTATATACACAACCTAAACATGCCAGTTTCAATATAAATAAAACCTCTCAGGAAAAGAACTCCGGCAAAGAAAAGCCGAGGGGGTTCCTAAACATGTATTGACATTACAATAACATCAAGTAGTCCCACCCCAACTAAAAATGATGCACTGCCCTCAGGGCATCAATGTAAGCATAAAAAAAGCAAGGGTTAGGACTACCTGAGGCGCTCTAGGCGCGATGCTTATCCTAATGTGCACCCACTGCATTAGTATCGGCGGGTGCTGGATCAATTGTGCTGTTAGGAGGCTCGGACTGACTCTGTGGGAGTGGGTCCTCTGCTAGGATAGTAGTCACGGCCTCCTCAGGTACCACAATGCTGGGTACTGTCTGCTCAATAGAGGGATCTATGCTGCTCGATGCCCCTGTGAAGTGGTAGTCAACAAGGGACTGCCGTGTGGATTTCTTCACCTGAAGCGCAAGGACATCATCCTTCAGTTATGTAATATCCTTCTTCACCATTTTCATCTCAGCTATTAACAACATCTTCTCCAACTCAAGGATTCTCCTCTCAATACTATCAATTTTGGAGTGAATTTGATGGTGTGATTGGGTGAGGGACTCCTATAGTGGCTCCATCTCCTTCCGGACTGCCCGCACTATGACCCCTTCTAACTTTTCTAACAAGATAGCAATATTTTGATCAGCTTTGTTCGCCTTTGCATAGGAGTCATGGAAGTTTTGCCTGTTAAATGGAATAATGACACCCCCAGGAAGTGCTATAGATTGGGGGTGACTCTAAGAGCAAGCGGGGCAGTCATTATAGCAGGCTCAGAAGTGGTCTCATCGGCTGCTGAAGAGGTAGGACCCGAAGAGGACTCAGGGACCACTGTGGGAGCTGGTGCTGTCATGGTGGCAGTCTCAAGACCCTCTTGGGTCTCTTTTAATGTAATGACCTCTTCCTCATTCTGGTCGGAATCATATTGCACCAGTTCTGGTGCCGCCACAACACCTCGGGCTGTCAAAAACACAACCTGAACATCCTTATCCTTGCTCTTGGTTAAGCTATAGACGTGCTTCACCTCAAGTCCATGGTCCTGGTAGGGGAACTTCTAGACCTCTTCCTGCAAGCAAAGACCCGTAATGAAGCACAGAAAAACCAAATAAATCCCAAGCTGGGTCACTCGTGTACGAATCTCATCTGCTATCAACTTTCCTATGTCAATTGCGTATCGGGACATGATGAAAGCCACTAGAATTGCCTAGTCAATAGTAAGCTGATTATCTGCCTGTGTAGGGAAGACTTTTCTTAGCAGAACGCTTCACAAGAATTTGGCTTCAACTGCGTGATCTTTCTTTTTAATCTGCATACTAGAGTTGGTACGCCACGCGGGGTTCCCTCTTGCAATCATTGAAGCTACCCATGGAAACTCCTTCAACGTATCAGGTCTGTTTCCCCCATTCTGTAGTCTAACTCATCAGTGTTTGTTGGCGGCTCATGGTCATCCCCGAAGTAAAATAGGTTGATGGCTTTCCTGGAGAAATCAATCCTCAATCCCCTAACAGTTACCTTCTGAAGACGTATGACTGTCCGAGCTTATTGGAGTGGCCTGTACCTGTTATTTAACTCCACAACATAATTGGCATAAAACTCTCATACAATAGGGGTATATATATGTGCTGGGTGGTTTGCTAAGGAAGCCCCATCCATGGTGATCAATGACAGCCTGTACGTTAGGGAAATATTCCACCCCATCGAAACTGATCCGCCTCTCCTCATAGATGCTCCGGTCGAAATCATGTCCTCCTTCCTTAGGCTCCAGCCCTTTCTCGTCTATTGCTTTCGAACCTTGCACCGAGAGTCGAATAGGCTGTTCAAACCTCTCCTTCATTCTGTTCTTATCTCGTCGTGGTGCTTCCTCAGCATCAGACTCCTTCAGCATGTTACTTGCCTCCTTCTGAGTGGGCAGTTCAGGGGAGCTTGATAATTTCTCTCCATCACTGTTGGAGCCGGTGTTCCTTCATGAGGTCTCCTCTTTAGACTGGGGGTTTGCCAGAGTTTGGGCTGCTCAACGAGGCCTCGTGAGTCATGCTATAGGAGACTGGTCCTCTTCACTCAATTGGTCAGGGTCCTGATCATGGAGCCTTATTCTGATTTGTGTCTAACCTCATCCCCAGCCCTGTCCTGTGGTTTGGGCACGACCCTTTCTGACAGTATTCTTCGGAGCTACACCTGTGGAATGCATATTAGTATAACAATACAGAAGGGACAAACAAGGATAATATTGTACAAATACATTTTTTTTATTTTTATTTTTATTTTGACGAACCGTAAAAGATATACGGTCCGTAAAAACAACCGTGAAGTACTGGCACAGCTAGGATATTCTACGGTGGGGTTTTACGGTCCGTAAAAATTCTATGGTCCGTAAAAACCACCATAAATTGGGGACAGTAACTTGGGAACTGAAGAAACTGTTTTACGATGCAAGTTACAATCCATAAAATTTTTACGGTCCGTAAGTTGTATCGTAAAATAAGAACAGTGAGCTTAGTTATATAGTAGAGCATTTTACGACACAGATTTACGGTCCGTAAATCCATTCGTAAGATGCCCTCTATATAGCAGTTGCAACAAATTCCCAAGTGACTTCCCTTTATTACCTAGCATTAAACAATTAATTATTATGCATGAAAACCCGTGATTATGCTCGTATCATGTCGGGGTTACTCAGACTTCACCCCAATTCATACTTTTCTTCATTCAGGCATTTTATCGAACAGTTGGTGGGCATAACGAATTGTGAAATCAATTTTAACATTGAAAATCGAAATACCCATCAACGCAATAGGGGTTTCGAATACTCATTCCCCAGGAGTCCAATGTTTAAGCACAACATAACCAAATCCCCGCCCCAACTAATTTCATGAATCTATCCCCCATATAATGAAAACTTAAGAATTTCCAATCAAGGTCATTGTAAAACGAATGAGTGTTCGTCCATCTCGTTCTTATGCATTACTATATCACAACTAGGGCATGGAAGAATCAACAAACCTTGTAAAGATGCTGGTGATCAAATAAACACGAAGAGTACAATTGAATTTGTTTTTGCTTCTTGCTTCAACTCAAATGGGTGAGAAAGGATTGTGATTTGTTGATGTGGTGTTGTGGTGAGGAGTTGTGACTATGTTTAGGAGAGGAATATGTAACGTCTGATTGTGGGGAGTGAAAAGGCGAGTGAATTTAGGGATGTGATTAGTGCAGCGTTTGAATTGGAGGAGGAGAGGGATGTTCATTTTGAATTATTGGTTGAAGCGTGGGTGTAAGAAAAATAATCGCTAAGGCTAAGATATATTGTCACGACCCAACCGGAGGGCCCTGATGGGTACCCGGTCCTAACTCACCTGGGCACCTCTTATCATGCATTCCCATTTACATCTAGGTGAGACACATAGCTAAATCATACTTCCTATCCATCATTCATACTAACCCCCTTTGAGAAACAATACATTTATATCACCTTCAATAACTATGCCCATATCAAGGTACATAAGCCGACGAGGCTAACAAAATGATATCCAAAACATAAGCCGACAAGGCCAAATACATCTAACCATATACACATGTCTACGAGCCTCTAAGAGAGGATGTCATATCATATAGGTGGGACAGGACCTCGCCATGCCCATAATTATGTACACAAAATAATAGATACCAAAGTTGTAGCTCCGAATGAAGTGGAGCTCTGCTACGTAGTCCTTGAGTAATAGAGCTATGGATAAAGCTTGTCTCCCTGGCCACCTGCGGGCATGACGCAGCGTCCACAAACAAAAGGACGTCAGTACGAATAATATACTGAGTATGTAAAGCAATATCAATATCATTATAGAAGCATAAAAGACAACATAAGGAATAGCATAAGATGGGAGGTAGTAGAACCATCGTTATAAACACTTACTTGCTTTTCATAGGGACCTTCCATTTCTAATGCGTGGTTGTGTACATACATCTATATCCGTATCCGCATTCGTATCCATACATATTTACATTCATATCCATATTCATATTCATAATCATATTCATATTCGTATTCATAGCATACCCGACCATGAAGGATCGGTGTTTCACATACCCGGCCATGGCAAGGCTCGGTGATTATACATACCTTGCCCTACCAAGGCTCAGGGTTATCCGTACCCAACTGCAGTGGTGCGCGCGTGATACATATCATACCCGGCCATATAAGCTCGGTGTTACATAATAGTCATACATAGACACATATACGTAGGAGCTCATAAGCATCTTTGACATCATTACTATCGTCGTTTTATTACATCTATCATTAGAGGATCACTCATCGTATAAGGGATTTAATAGAATCATAAACATAACAAGAATCATGAGCTTTAGTAGCTTTAAAGATAGAATCATTTGGAGGTCATCATAGGGTCATGAAAGAATAGATATATGGCCAAGGAACCATGCCTTATTGAAAGAAGGGTTAGCCTTACATACCTTTTCGTTCAACTATTCTATCGCTTGGACGTTCTCCTTCAATGCTCACGTTTCTACCTTCATTAGAGTTCATACTAACATTAAAAAATCGATAGCTTAGCATACTTGAATAAAGCTAGAGAAAATTGGGCAGCATCTCCTTGTTTATACAACTTCCTCCATATCATATATCAACTCCCAAACATCTATAATAACATTCACAACATCATAGCAATAGTCTTCATTCACCTACATTATCTATATTTCTCAATCCACTTCAAATTATCCATATTCATGGTCATGACACGCTATTACATACACTCATATACAATTTCTATCCCATGTTTTTAACGCCATTTATAACATAATCATAATCACAACATATCAAGAATCATGACTCAATCCAAGCTACTACTTAAAAATAACACTATTCCCACATTCATGACCCATTTTTTATCTCCTTCTACAATCCAAGTCTTTCAACCTCTTAATACCTTAAAATACATGGAAAGACCATAAAACTTACCTTAGATGGTGTAGGAATGGACTTTGGGTGGAAACACTTCACTTGAGCAAAACCCTAGTTCCACTTCCATTTGAATTTCTTGTCTTGGATGACTTTAATGAGTTTCTTACTCTTGATTCTCTTGGTTTGATGATGTTGATCATTAATATCTCTTGAACTCTTGTGGGAGAGGTGTGAAGAAATTTTATAGAGAGTTCTTGAGAGAAGGGGAGTGAAGATGAAATGAACTTAGTCCCCTTTTTAATATCTCACAATCTGTCCCGCTTTGATTTCACGGACCAACATACGGTCTATATAAATTATACTGACCGTATGTTTGGCCGTAATTTTGGTCCAGTGAAGGCTACCAATCTGGGCTGAATATACGGCCTAACATACGGCTAGTATATTTTATACGGTCAATATGTTGGGCTGTATAATGCCTAGCTTTTCCGAACTCGTTCTCGTCGACTCGTTTGATCTCAAATCCTTATGAAACCTTCTTAACACTTGTTTAACACCTCATTAACAATCTAAGGGACGTTATAACTCTTCTCCAAAACATCATTAAGTCATCATTAATTCGGTACTCGTGAATGCTTTCCGATACATAACGTATACCTTGCCTTCCTTGGCAAACTTTCTTCTCTTACCTCAAATGTCTTTGCAATATCAAATAGGGTCATCAAATGCTATTTATTACTTATTGAAACATCATATACTTCGTGCCCTTCGTTAGCCTATTCACTGTGCATCAACGGAGAATTTTTCGAGGTGTAACATTCTTCCCCCCTTAAGAACATTCGTCCTCGAATGTTAGGTTCTCGGGGATTCTGTAAAAATTTCGCCAGAGTTTCCCCTGTAATATGGCACTATCATCCTGTCACAACAGCCCATAATAACAATGCCTCACAGGGCCACAACATAATAGCAATAGAGTTTGGCCACGCACGACCCAAATGCATAAAAAGGAAAATATACATACCTCATGATCTTGATGTCTCATCTTGGATCTCTTCCAGGGGTTGAAATAAGTGCGGCTACTTGGACTTCATATTTTCTTCCGCTTCCCATGTCATTTCTTCTCGGTTATTGTTTCCGCACAAAACCTTAATTGAGGCCACTTCTTTGTTTTTAAGCCTCTGTACTTGCCTATCTAATATGGCAATGGGTACCTCTTCATAAGTCAACCTTTCTGTCACTTGAACATCATTTACTGGCACGATCCTAGTAGGATCTCCAACACATTTATGAAGCATCGAGACATGGAAAACTAGGTGAACTGACTCCAAATCAGGAGGTAGATCTAATTTGTAAGCCATTTCGCCTACTTTGCGCAAACTCTCATAAGGCCCAATGTATCGGAGACTAAGCTTTCCCTTTTTGCCAAATCTCATAACGCCCTTCATTGGCAACACTTTTAGGAATACCCAATCTTTCACTTGGAACTCTAAGTCCGTTCGACGATTATCTGCATAGGACTTTTGATGACTTTGAGCTGCTAATAACCGATCTTGTATAAGCTTGACTTTCTCTATGGCTTGCTGGACCAAGTCCGGCCCTATCAATTTAGTCTCTCCTAGCTCAAACCACCCAATTGGGGATCTACACTTTCACCCGTATAAAGCCTCATACGGTGCCATTTGGATACTAGAATGATAACTATTATTATAAAAAAATTCGATAAGTGGTAAGTGATCATCCCAATTACCTCTAAAATCCAGCATACATGCCCATAGCATATCCTCGAGAGTCTGAATGGTACGTTCACCTTGTCCATCAGTCTGTGGGTGGAATGCCGTGCTAAGATTCACATGAGTCCCCAAACCCTCTTGGAAGGATTTCCAAAAATTAGCTGTAAACTGAGTTCCTCTATCAGAGATAATAGATACTGGAACACCATGAAGTCGCACTATCTATTTAACATAAAGCTTCGCGTAATCTTCTGCCACATATGTAGTTCTGACTAGTAGGAAATGAGCTGACTTCGTGAGTCTATCCACAATCACCCATATAGAATCATACTTACATCGAGAATGGGGTAAGCCTATAATGAAGTCCATGTTAATTACTTCCCACTTCCAAGTTGGAATTTCTATAGCTTGCAACAATCCGCCCTGCTTTTGGTGCTCGATTTTCACTTGTTGACAGTTAGGACATTGAGCTACAAATTCTGCTATATCCTTCTTCATCCCATTCCACCAATATATAGATTTAAGATCATGATACATTCTCGTTGCTCCAGGATGGACAAAATAACGGGAGCAATGAGCTTCTCTCAAAATTTAGTGGCGTAATCCTGCCACATAAGGAACATATAATCTGCCTCGACATCAGAGAACTCCGTTTCCTGCAATCTCAAATAATGACTTCTCCTTCTGAGGGAGTGTGTCTCTGTAATGAATTAGCATGGGATCTTCGTATTGTCGCTCTTTCACTTCCACTACTAGCGACGAGACTGCTGAATTCTGAATGGTAGCTCCCATGCTACCTGAGTCCACTACTCGAACTCCTAGGCTAGCTAACTATTGGAGCTCACGAGCCATTTCTCTCTTCTATGGCCGAACATCACACAAAATTCCCATAGATCTACAGCTAAGAGCATCAGCCACAACATTTGCCTTTCCGGGGTGATGTAGGATATCAACATCATAATTTTTTAGCAATTCCAACCACCGTCGTTGCCGTAAATTCAACTCTTTCTGCTTGAAGATATACTGAAGGTTCTTATGATCGGTGTAAATATCCACGTGGACACCATACAAATAATGTCTCCACATCTTCAATGCATGTATCAGCGCAGCCAATTCAAGGTCATGGGTTGGATAATTTTTCTCATGTTTCCGTAATTGCCTTGAAGCACATGCAATCACTTTGCCATGTTGCATCAACACACAGCCTAGACCAACGCCCGAAGCGATGCAATAAACAACATAACCTTCCAATCCCTCTGGAAGTGTCAGGACTTGGGCAGAAGTTAATCTATCCTTTAGTTCTTGGAAACTACGTTCACAAGCATCTGTCCATAGAAACTTTGCTAATTTCTGGGTCAGCTTTGTGAGTGGTGCAGAAATAGAAGAAAAGCCTTCTACAAATCTCCTGTAATAACCTGCTAAGCCCAGAAAACTATGAACCTCCGTAGGAGTCGTGGGCTTTGGCCAAGTCTTCACGTCTTCAATCTTTTGGTTATCTACCCGAATAGCATTGGCTGAAACAATGTGCCCCAAAAATGTGACTGAGTTTAACCAAAACTCACACTTAGAAAATTTGGCGAATAACTTTCGAGTTTGAAGAACTCTAAGGATGGTACGCAAATGATTCACATGTTCTGCCTCGGATCTAGAATACACCAAGATATCATCGATGAATACAATCACAAATAAATCTAGGAAGGGCCTGAACACACTGTTCATCAAATCCATAAATACTGCCGGTGCATTGGTTAGCCCAAATGACATTACCCGGAACTCAAAATGGTCATATCTTGTTCTAAAGGCTGTCTTAGGGATATCTTTCTCCCTAACTCTCACTTGATGATACCCGGATCTCAAATCTATCTTTGAAAACCATTTGGCGCCTTGTAATTGGTCAAATAAGTCATCAATCCTCGGAAGAAGCTATTTATTCTTAATCGTCACCTTATTCAGTTGCCGATAGTCAATGCACATTCACAAGGAGCCATCTTTCTGTCGGACAAACAACACTGGTGCTCCCCACGGGGAAGAACTAGGCCTAATAAAGCCTTTCTCAAGCAAATTCTTTAATTGCTCCTTCAACTCTTTCAACTCTGCGGGAGCCATTCTATAAGGTGAAATAGATATAGGCTTAGTGTCTGGCAACACATCAATAGCAAAATCAATCTCTCTTTCCGGAGGAAGGCCTGGAAGCTCTTCCGCTAATACATTCAGAAACTCATTCACCACGGGAACTGACTGAAGAGTTGGCGGTTCAGCTTTTACATCTTGAATCCGAACTAGATGATAAATGCAACCTTTTGTGATCATTTTTCTTGCCTTAAGATAGGAAATAAACCTACCTTTTGGTGATGCAGTCTTCCCTTTCCATTCTAAAACTGGTTCTCCCGGAAACTGGAAACGAACCATTTTCATTCAACAATCAACATTAGCATAGCAAGAAGCCAACCAATCCATACCCATGATAACATCAAAATCCACCATTTTTAACTCATGTAAATCAACCATATTACGATGGTCACAAATCACAACTATGCAATTTCTATATACTCGGCTAGCTATTATCGATTCACCAATAGGTGTAGACACTTCAAAAGGTTTGATCGACTCTGGTTTGACTCCAAACTGACCCGCAATAGATGGAGTAACATATGACAATGTGGAGCCCGGATTTATCAAATCATATACATCATGAGAAAATACCAATAATATACCTGTGACAACATCAGGAGAAGACTCAAGATCTTGGCGTCTAGCCAAAGCATAAATACGGTGCTGAGGACCGCTATAATTGGGGACTCTCCCCTTGCCTCTACCATGGATGACTGGCGCATGTGAACCTGGCCCCATAGGGCGTATAGATGATGAAGATCCAGCCACCGAACCTGAAGGCTGGGTCCTACTTATACCACCAACTGAGGGGCAATCACGCATAATATGGCCTGGCCGACCACATGTATAGCAAACCTCCGAACCTAATCAGCACTGGCCCCAATGTAACTTTCCACACTGGGAACATCGTGGCACGGGTGGCCTCGCCTGACCCGAATCACCTCTGAACTGAGAACCTGAAAAACTCTGACTCGGCCCGGAATGAGTAGATCTATCAAATCTCTGGCCTGTAAACCATGGAGGCGCACTAGTCATAGAATGGCCAGAATTCCTAGAAAACTGTTGTCTGTGCCTGCCTCTAAACTCACTCATCGGACCTGAAGATCTAGCCCTCTTGTTATACCCTCTATCATGCTCACGCTCACTTCTTTGTTATTGTTGGCTTTCTTCCAATTTCTGGGCATGAGCTTGAATGCGTGAGATATCCATGTTGTCCCGAAGGGACGCAGTCAAGAACCTATCCATCAAATGTGGCCCTAGGCCTCTCACAAATCGGTGCACTCGGTCACCCATATCCGCTACCATGGCCGAAGCATACCTAGCCAAAGAATTGAAGCGGAGACTATACTCTAAAGCACTCATACTTCCTTGCCTCAAATTTAAGAACTTATCGGCTCTAGCTCGCCGAACGCAAGTAATGTCGGAGGAAGGCATCTACAAATTCTTGCCATACCGGGGGAGGCGCATTGGCTCCCTGTGAAGCCATCCAAACTGTGTACCAATGAACCGCAATATCCCTCAATCTATAGGATGCTAATTCCACCGATTCGATGTTCGAAGCATGCATCAACCGAAGTGTCCTCAAAATCCCATCAATAAAATTCTGAGGGTCCTCATCCGGCTTTGATGCGAAAAATTTCGGAGGGTTCAAGCTAATAAAATCACGGGCCCTTGCACTAACAACCCTATCACCTTGCCCTGTACCTTGCCGCTGAGTCTGGGCGGCAACCAAGTGAGTAAGCAAATGATTGGCCTCTTTTACATCTTGTCCTGAAGCATCCGGTGGAGGAGCTGGAGGTGCTGGAGCTGGGGCTAAGGCTCCCTTATGCTCCTCAGGAATAGGCACTGAATGAGAGGACTGAGATTGAGCCGCATTCTGGGACTCACTTTCCTCTACAACCGTTGGCGGTGCTCTTTCAGCCCGCTTTCCTGTCGCTGTCTTGCCCTTTTGGGCTGTCGTAGCCTTTCTCTTCACAGGCATCTTAGAAATACATAATACACAGCTAAGAAAAAGAGAAATCCTTATATTATGGCTCTATCGCACGATCTTATGAAGAAAGAAGGTCATTCATTCCTAATGGCCCCAGAATGAAACAGACAGATCCTTTTTTGGCTTGGCCCGCTGGGCGAGGATTTCCATGTGGTCTCGATTGGGAGAATTTTTCCAGTACTTGACAGCTTTTGGAAGATGCTTGCATGCGATTCCTTGAAGATGGTGAAGTCATAACGCCAGATATGAGTGTCTAGCATCATTTCTTCCCTCAGAATGTCTGTGTCATGGACCAACAAGGATTGCAGTCCTCATAATTTGTGGATCGTCTTGTCATTGATCAATCTTATGATCCTCCTCTTGAGGGCCACACATTCATCAGTAGTGTGTCTAGGTTGATTCTTATAGAATGGGCACCTTTTGTGCATATAGATTGGAGTGCTAGGTGGTGGTTTCTCATAACTGGTGCATGTGACCCCCACAGTCTTCATTTTCTCATAAATTTTCTCGCATTGCACCTGCTTTGGAGTGACTCAGTAGGCGCACGCATAGGCTTTGAGGGTAATTTCACACCAAGTTGGTGATGGTGGATGAGTGAATCCTTGAGGTATCTCATAACTATCGGCTTTGGCTGCAGAGGCAGCAGCGGTGGCCTCTTTGGATGACCAGCTTTGTTCTTGCTCCGAAGGTTTGGATTCCTCTTTGGGATCCTCAGTTTCTTGTTTGGGTGTTTCAGATTTGACCAGAAGTGGTACATATCTTTGTATCATTCCCTTGGCTTTGTCTGAGAGGTTCTCACGATATCGCTCTAACTCAGTAGCCTCTTTTGGCAGGCTTCCAGCCAAGTCCAAGATTCAGTCAACCTCTTTGATTTTTGCTTTGACCAAATTGATTTTTCCTTCTAGCCTAAGGATCTTCCTATGAAGTGGCTCTTCATTTTCTTCCTTGCTAACTGAATTGACCATGGGAGTGGTGCCAATTTGGTTCTCTTGAACATCCATGATAGCATGTCAACCTTTTAAGAGGTGTAAATAGTTGATCCTTAGTGTATGGCGCCTTCTGGTTATTTGGTATTTCTTGTGTCTTTATTTGGCGTAGTGGTCAGAATATAGCATCAATTAATCAATCATTCAAACGAAATACATGAAGCACATAAACACATAATCACACAATTAATGATTACAATAAATCATACTACTCGTGTTCTTAAGACCTTTTTAAACCAAGGTCCGTCTAATCGTTTTGAAATAGTATTGTGCCATTTGCATTAAACCATTGCCTCTATAAATCATGGTTTTCATTAATAATATTTTTCCTAAAGGGTTACAAAAGATGATAAGGCATAAAAGTAAAATCAGCAGAAATGGCTTCTAGTGGCATATGAAGAAGCTCTCTCGGTCCTAGCCTTCTTCGCCCTTCGAAGGGCGTCTGAATCTGGAGGTGAGTCGATGTCAACAAAGCATCCATCAAGAATCCTTTCTTGGTGAATGTCATGGGTGAGGTCTCGTACATCACTTTCTTCATTCGACCATCGAGATCCTCTATGCACTCATGTGTGAACCCCAAATCATGTGTCAAGCTAGCTATGAAGGCTTGACCATATTCGATCTTCTCTAAGTATTTGATATCCCTATCATCGGCTTGCCTTTGAGTAAAAAGGAACTTGATCTCAGACTTGGAGGACTTGTCTTGAACACAGTGATAAAGATTGGGTATAGGGGCGAGGGTGCCTTGCAAATGTGCCCTCAACCAATCCTTATAGTCCTCGTCACACCCAAGGTGAATCCTATCATGAGCTAAAGTGTTGGGACCCTAAGTTATGCGACCATCCCACTCTCGGACGATATCCTCGACATTTCGAATCTTATCCTCCTCATAGTCAATCATATACTCTCCCGTGTTTGCTACTTGGGGTGTTATTTGAGTTCTGCTAAATTGCCTCAAGACCTTGGCAGGTGTATAAGGGAAGATCCCTCAGATCCCCATAAATGGTAAGAATGATCATTTTCTACCTCTAACTACAACTTGGGCGGATATGAAATCGGGGGGGGGGGGGGGGGGGGAATCTATTATATGATGTCTTCTTTACGAATTCAGAAAATGAAGGCCCAACTCTATTTGGTTTGATGCCCAAAATTTAGACAATGGGATTTGAGCCTATCCTTTCTATTTTGGTCGCTTAGATATTGGGTACCTCGGATTTGTCCAATGCTTGATGATCCACCGCTGTAATAGCATGTTACACCCTTGGAAGTAGTTATATTGGTTTCGGCATAGGCTTAATGCTCGGTACATATCGACAAGGATAATAGGGACCAAGTCAAAGTAGTTGGTTTCTTCATTTTTGGTTATGCCATGAAAGATAGCATGGGTGACGAAAATAATTCGGTTATAAATGGATTGGTGTCTATCTTTGGGAAATACCATGAGTCCCAATAGGCATATGGCAAAGCCTAAGGGTTGGTAGCTTCTCAATCAACAAAGGTTCGGAATTCCGTTGAATACTCCATGTATCCCATTTTGGTTTCAAATCGGTTGTACAAATCCCTAAAGGCTATGGTCGGACCGAAGATCCAATTGGCATGGGATAAGGATAGTAGTTGCAAGATTTGGTCGGGTGAAGGCTTATGTGGGATTAAGAGGTTATGGTTGGGTTTTTTGCTTCTCTAACAAGTTTTTCCTCCTCAGACAGGTTCCAACATTGTCTATGCAATTTCAAAGTTCCTCTAAAGTTGGGGCATCTCTATGTCTCCGAACCTAAACACCATTCTATCACAGTCACAATACCCTACAATCACCTCGATTAGTTCTCTACAATCCTTCATAGTCATCAACAAGGGTAGGTGTCCCATACAATTTGTGACTATCTTTGTTGTTCCTCGCTTAACCAACCCCACCAAATTTCCAGCATAGCGAGATCCTCGAGGACAACTTCGAACTTTAAATTGGTCGGTATCTACAAAAAAGAACATGGTTAATTCCCCTCCCTACCAAAAGGAAATGGTTTAGCACATAGGCATTAAGATGTTTCTAATTAGCACATAGTGGGATGCCGTGTCTTCGAGTCATAGACCGTCTTGACACAGGGTAGTCTCTGAGGGGCTTAGATACTTCTTAAATATCCAAACCTATCTGTCACGACCCAGCCCACGAGTCGTGCGGGCACCTACCATATTACTAACATAGTAGGCGAACCCTTACCAACCAACCCAAAAATTTAGCCAGTTTATAATAAACAATTTCTAAAAAATCACAAGATTAAAGTAAAAGATCATACAGACTCTGTTTTAAATACAAGAAAACGGAAAAGAACTCCCCAGGACCTAGTCTAGACAGGTACAAGAGCTTCTACTGTGCAGGAAGACAAAATAAATGACACAGCCTCTGCCTGGAGTGAGATGAGCGAGGCTGAAGGAGAATGCCTGATAAATCGACACGAAGAAACTTCAGCTCACACCTGCAACATACCTACACCCAAAAAAGGTGTAGCAAGAGTAGTATCAGTGTACCACACATACTGGTAAGCATCATAGGCCTTCTAATGTTAGTTCATGCAACGCAATATAAAGTCAATAAGATAAGTAAATAAGTCAGGACCCTCAGGATTCTCAATATAGGTTATTTCACTCTCACGAACTTACCTTTCTGCTTCCACCTATTCACTTCTTTTATCCCCATAAGAAAATACCGGTTATCTAACTAGTCATTTAAACCCATTCCACCTTCCCTTAAGTCAATTACTTAAGTCTCATCTTTTCATTTACACTATATCTAATTCCTAACTTTTAGCCGTAAAACCTTTTTATCCAGTTCACTTACCAGTTATGATACCCCCTATGGAACAAACTTACCACTTAGTACTTCATCCTTACAATTACCTTCGTAATAATCACCACCTCGCACAATCTCAACAAAATCATAAAAGATGCATAATGCAGCATAACAGACTGGCAATTCACACAAGCAGGACGTAGAAATATGAGATGCAATGCAAAGGCCCAACGATGATGTACATACATGCTAACTGATGTCATTTCTCAGTAGTCATGACCTGAAGGGGACCCATGATATCCATGTACCACTTGTTCTGGATACTCATCTGACCCGAGCTATAAATCTTCTGCTTCGGAAAGAACCTCGGACGCGGGTCCATAATATATAAATATACTCACCGTTACATCACTGCCAATGATTGGCTGACAAATAGTACCTCATATTCAACTCAACTCGGCCATATGACCAGATAACACGACTGACACATACTCAGACTTCCTGCTCCATGTATTTCCTCATAACCACATGTAATGTATGTAATGATGCAAATGAATTAGCAAATCATGGATCATGCCCTTGATAGGCGTAGAACTCTCATGACTTCCTTTAATCCTCCCAATACAAACCTCTTGTTAGCAAGTATGACAATCATATGAATATTTTAGTATACTCTGAAATAAAGGCAAAAATCGAATACTCCTAGGAATACATATTCTAAACAACGCAATACCCCCTTCTAGCCATGATGAATAATCAATTCCCATCCTGCGCACTTAAAACTCCACAATGGTAGCCCTAAAATAATTACTCATTGTTACCCTAGTTACTATTTACACACAATTTTTGTTAGGTTTCAGAATATATCCATCCAAACTCTGTGTCCGAAGACCTAATCATGTAATCTCCTGTAAACTCTAAGTGTATTTATGATTCACTAATCAAAGTTTAACTCAAGTAAACCATAACCTACCTTGTTGACGAACAACTAATTGAATTTCCATGAATTACTCGCCTTCCTAACCTTCATCTGAATCCATAAGAGATGATAGTCGTGGGGAAAGATGTAGAGAAAGTAGAAAGAGTCTCTTTTCTTGGTGTCAAGGGTTTTTCCTTCTTGTGAAACCTTAATAGCAGCCTTGGAGAGTTTTTTATTAAAAAGAAAGGAGAAAAATAATCTTCGACAGATGTGCATAGAAGCAGGATTATCTCCAAAAACACAAGGCAAAGGGTCAAGAAAAGGAAGAAAGCAAAATTCTTCTGATGTTCCATAAACAGCGAGGTACTCAACAAGGAATAACTCTAAGAAATCTGTTAAATGAATGTTAAATCTTTATTTTGGAACATAAGATCAGTGAATTCTCAACAAGCATTTCATAGAGTCCAAATGTTAAATAGGCATCACAAGTTCTTTTTGGTGGCTCTGATGGAACCTTTTCAGCGTCAGAGACAGATTCAGAAATATAGAAGGAGACTTGGAATGCCTTATCCTAATTTCAACTGTAATGGTAAAATTTGGTTTTTTGTTCAACATAATGTAGATTTTGAGGTTCTTTTGGATACTGAACAATCCATTACTATAAAGCTGAAGTTTCAAGAATTGAATAGAGATATGGTGGTTACAATGGTCTATGCTAAATGTTCAGAAGTGGAGAGATTGTAGTTATGGGGTAGCTTATACTTCTTGGCTAGTAACATGACATCTCCTTGGCTGATTGGTGGAGATTTCAATGTTATATTGAATGAAGAAGAGAAAATAGGAGGTTTACCAGTATTTCCACAAGAATATGAAGATTTTGACTTTTGTGTGAATTCTTGTGAGTTGCATGAGATGCCTTTTAAAGGGAGTCCTCCTTTCACTAGGTGGAATGGTAAGGCTGCTAATGACTGCATTTTCAAGAGGTTGGATAGGATTGTGCATAATAATTCAATCCAGAATTGGTTTGGACATCTTGAAGTGTAGCATTTGTGAAGAACTGGCTCTGATCATGCACCATTACTTTTAACTTATGGAGATCAAGTGGAGAATTCTATCAAACCATTCAGATTTCTTAAATTCTGGGTGGAGCATGATACTTTTCTTGACTTTATTAAGCAACAATGGGAAACAGACTTATCTGATGATGGTTTTTCTTTCCTTTAAACTCAAAATGAAGAAACTGAAAGTTGCTTTTAAGTAAATGGAGTAAGGTTACTTTTGGTGATATTTTTAAGCAACTAGTGATCAGAGAAGATATAGTTAAGATTAAAAAGCAATTGTTTGAGGAGAACCCTTCTGAAAAAAATAGAATGGTGATGCAAAGGGCTCAAGCTGAACTTAAACTGTATCTTCACTATGAGGAAGAATTCTGGAGGCAAAAATATGGGATGGACTGTTTCTCATAAGGTGATAAAAATACAAGATTTTTTCATAGTCTGGTAAAAGGAAGAAGGAAAAGAATCCAGATCAAGAGGATTCAAGATGCTGATGGATTAGAGGATGCTGATAGAGTTGCTGGTGAAGCTATTAACTTTTTTCATAAGCAATTTAGTCATGAGGAGGTTAGTGAAGATTCTCCAATTCTTAATCATATTCCTGAACTAATTAGAGAGGAGGATAATATGCTACTTGCTGAACAACCAACTATGGAGGAAGTACAGAAGGCAGTGTTTGAATTAAATGGAGATAGTACTTGTGGCGCTGATGGATTTTCTGGGATTTTTTATCAGAAGTGTTGGGAGTTTATCAAAGTTGATGTATTTAGTGTTGTTAAAGCTTTCTTTGATGGTCAGACTCTTCCCAAGTCAATCACTCACACTAATCTAGTATTGCTGCCAAAGAAGAATGTTGTTGAGTCTTTCTATGATATGAGACCTATAAGTCTTAGCAGCTTTATTAATAAGGTCATATCTAGAGTAGTTCATGATAGATTGGACAAATTACTTACAAGGGTGATATCTCCAAATCAATTAGGTTTTGTCAAGGGCAGGAATATAATTGAGAATGTATTGTTGACACAAGAAATTGCAACTGATATAAGGAAGAGAGGAAAACCAGCAAATGTTGTGATTAAGTTGGATATGACAAAAGCATATGACAGGGTCTCATGGTTATATCTCTGTAAGGTGATGATGAAGATGGGATTTTTTGGAGATTTCATTGATCTTATATGGAGACTGTTGGGAAATAATTGGTATTCTGTAATTTTAAATGGTCAGACACATGGTTTATTTCACTCTAGAATGGGTGTCAAGCAGGGTGATCCACTCTCTCCTGCTCTTTTCATCATAGATGCAGAAGTTCTTTCAAGAGCCTTAAACTCTTTGTTTGATCAACCTAGTTTTGTTGGCTATGGGATGCCAAAGTGGAGTGCCGAACTAAATCATCTGGCATATGCAGATGATACAATCATATTTTCTGCTGCAGATAACTAATCTTTACAGATGATCATGGATACTCTTCAAGAATATGAGAAGATATCTGGACAGCTGATAAACAAGAGGAAAAGTTCTGTTTATATGTTCAGCAAAGTTTCAAATGAGTTGAGTCAACAGGTTGCAGCAGTAACAGAATTTGTGAGAGGGAAATTTCCTTTTACATATATTGGAGTACTAATTACTCATGCCAGGAAAAGGAAAGTGGACTATACTGAGTTATTGAAGAAAGTCAAAGACAAATTGCAAACTTAGAAAGGCAAGTTACTGTCTTGTGGTGGAAAAGCAGTTTTGATTACAAGTGTTCTTCAAAGTATTCTAATTCATGTTCTATCTACTATAAGGCCTCCTAAATGTGTTATTAAAGAACTTCACAAGATCTTTTCAAGGTTCTTTTGGAATAATAAGGAGGAAGAAAGAAGCAGATATTGGTCATCTTGGCTTAACATGTGCTTTCCTAAACATGAAGGAGGATTAGGATTCAGGTCTATTTATGACATGTCCAAAGCCTTATGTGCTAAACTTTGGTGGAAATTTAGAACCACTAGTTCACTTTGGGCTAATTTCATGTGGAACAAATACTGTAAGAAGCAAATTCCTCAAGTGGTTCAATGGAAGGGAGGCTCACAAGTGTGGAAGATGATGTTGGAAGCAAGGGAAAGTATTGAGCAGGAAATCTGGTGGGAGCCAAAGATTGGAAGTTCAAACATCTGGTTTGATAATTGGACTAAGTTAAGTGCTTTCAGTTATGTGGTTCCCCAGTCCTGGCATCTCAATGATCATGCTGAAGATGTTTCTAAGCTTATTTTAAATGGAAGATGGGATATTAACAAACTCATGTAGCTGTTTCCTAAAGATATAGTGCAACATATAACACGGGAAATTGATATTAAATATGCATCAAATGAATGGGACAGATCTTGGTGGATGATGACAAATATAAGAAGGTTTACAGTAAGTAGTGCATGGGAGCTATTGAGAAAAAAAGCTAATATAACAGTGCCATTTCAGAATATGTGGATTAAAGGCGTGCCTTTTAAAATTTCATTGTTCTTGTGGAGATTGTGGAAGTTTAAAGGGCCAATTGATGAAGTGGTGGCAAGTATTGGCATTCCTATAGTTTCAAAGTGCTGTTGCTGCTATACTGATCAGAATTAGATTATTAACCATCTGTTTCTGTATGGAGATTTTGCTACCAAGGGATGGAGAGTCTTTAATGCAGGGGCTGGATTGAGCATGAATTGTAGTCAGGTGAAACATGCTATTAGAAGTTGGTAGGAAGCAAAATGCCATTACAAACTGAAGATGATATACAAAGCAGTTCCTGCTTTCATTGTGTGGCTAATATGGAAGTGGAGAAACAATAAACTACATGATGGAAATATGAATCTAAATAGAGTGATATATGAAATAAATCTGAACATTTACATGTTATGTAAAGTTCAGTTTCCTGGGTTGAATATTCCATCTAGATGGCATCAGATTATTCAATTTTTTGAAGGGTATAAACCAACTATTATCGGCAGAGTTATTAAATGGATGAGACCTGCATCTGGAGTCTACAAGTGTAATACTGATGGAGCTGCAAAAGGAAATCCAGGACCAAGTTCTGCTGCATTTTGTATCAGAAATGAAGATGGTGATTAGTGTATGCAGCTGCTAAAACTCTGATTGATGGATCAAATATAGTTGCTGAGGCTGAGGCTATTAGAATAGGACTGATGTACTGTGTGGATAAGCAACTCTTTCCATTGACTATAGAGACTGATTCCATGACTATAAAGATGATTCTCAATCCTGAATGGAAGATCGCTTGGAGCATTTCAATGTTGGTGGATAATATCAAAAGACTGATGGAAGATCAAAGAGTGACCGTGGTGCATATACACAGAGAAGGAAATGGACTTGCAGACTTTTTAACTAACTTTGTTTTTGGTTTTGCAGGTGCAGTTCAGTTTCATAATTTTCAGGAACTACCAAGTCAAGCTAAGAACATTCTAAATTTGGAAAAAATAGGAATTCCTAACTTGAGAGTAAGAACTATACAAGACAAAGCACCAGATTGAAGTCCATGATACCTGAAGTAAAAGCCATTGCTAAGTACAGAATTTCAACAGAATGTGAGCTATTGCAGCATATGTAGAAGGGTGGTATTAATGTGCTTGTCATGCTCATTCCTTAATATAAATTTTGTGATGTTCATGATATATGTAGCAGACTATACTGGTTATGGATCAAGCAAGATAGTGGCCTGGTTTTCATGCAAAAGTTGATATATACAACAATATAACAACTACTTTCAAGCTTGCCTAAAGAATGATTCATATGACTTGATACTTTCCACCTGTGAGACTTTGAAGGTGTGATAGAAGTTATCAAGCCAAGGCTCTTGGATTCTAGTTGGTGAAAATCTGTTGATGTCTACTTCTGCTGGCCATACTCCACTAGTTTTCCTTTGTTTTCTGTTATTTTCTTTATTTGGATCAATCTTGTTGGATTGATCCTTTTTTTCTTTTCTTATTTTCTGTTCTTTGCTTTTAGCTGGATCAATCTCTTCTGGATTATTTGTACATATTTTCTTTATCAATAAAATTCCATCTTAATAGTGGCCTTTACTCAAAAAAAAAATAATAAACTAAGTGACCAAAAATGCGGCCGCTGCCCCGCCTCATCCGCTGTGGCGGACTCGCTATAGCGGTCCCGCTATAGAGGTCCATTTCCTGCCCGGGCCCACGATTTTTAACACTTTTCAAAACTAATTTTTCCCACTATTAATCCTTAAAACACCCCATGGGGCTTATTATTTACGATCATAGACCTAAATTGGGCATGGTTTCACGAAGTATTAAATACCGACCGGACGAGTCGTTACACTATCTAGGTAGTCCATTGGGATTTGGCTTCACTCTATCCTAGGTAATACTAAAGTGGGCTTTAAAAATGATTGGGACTCGAGCGGACTACTCGAGGTGAACCGTTGTCGGCTGTTGGAAGACCGTGAACCAACTCCACCTTCAACGTGTTCCAAAGAAAGTTATTTGGTTTTTTAGTGAAGGCTAGATCACGAACCCGCGTGTCCCTTTGAAACCATACAGTTTTTTGCCAGTGGTGGAAAAGTTTATTATATGCATGCAATGAAAGCTATATATATAATAACAACAACAACATACCCAGTATAATCCCACAAAGTGGGGCAATGAAAGTTATATATTCAAGAAAGTAAACAAATAATTACAATGAAAATCACATTATATTGAAGCCCTTATGGTTAGAACCTATTTGAAAAATTCCCATCAGAGTCCTCATCAGTTATGGTTTACTTTTACGCGAGGTATAAAAGCAACTTCGAGGTTGTGGAACTATTGGATTTTTATATTTTTTAGAGTCTCCACCTAATATATTAAGAGAAATTAGGAAAACCAAGTTAAAAGGATTTATTCAAACAAAAGATAAATTCTTTTTAAACCAGAGTTCAAGATAAATTCTTTTTAAACCAAAGTTCAAGATAAATTCTTTTTAAACTAGAGTTCGAGGTAAGGGTCCTGGTGATTCTTAGGGGAAGGTGTTAGGCACCCCCATATTGATAATTCTTAGAATAAGGTTGACCTTCAAGTTGTCACGATCCAACCAGAGGGCCATGACGGGCACCCGGAACTATCCTACCAAGCACCTCTGAACATGCATCTCATAATCATCTCTAGGTGGACCACAAAGATAGCTCACGGGTATCATGATCTGTAAGGGCATAAATCACAAGATAATGACACATCTCTATATAATCATCAATAACTATGCCCACGAACATAAGCCAACAAGGCTGCCAAAATATAATACAACAATATGAACAGATAACGATATGGGACTTCTAGCTACACACATCTGTCTACGAGCCTCTATATAGAATACAGGAATCCATGAAGATGGGCAGGACTCTACTATGTCCAAGTATACATATACACATGAGTGGTACCAATAAACTGCAGCTCCGAAGCAATTGGAGCGCTTTTGAAACTCCGCTGATGAAGCTCTTTAGGGTTTGGTCCATCTACCGGTCTACCTGCTGGGATGAACGCAGCGTCCACAAGAAAGGACATCAGTACGAATAATGTACTAAGTATGTAAGGCATGAATAACAACATAACAAGAGATACAGAACATAACATGAGATAAGGAGATAACCTGTATATCTGATTGCCTCGTAAGGCAGATATCATGCATGCTTCGCTTTCTTTAAAAAAAATATTTTTCATACATATATAACATAATAGTGTTGCGAAACGTGCAGCCCGATCCATAACTATATTATATCATCATCATACATGTTGCCGTGGAACGAACGACCCGATCCATTTATCCTATATATCCCGTGTCCGGGCATCCCGCGTTCGGGATAATATCATAATATGCCAATTGATCAGGTGGTTATGCATATATAACGCTGTCACCTTTTTCCCATACCCCATATACATATAATATATGCATATATAATTCCGTCATATTTTCTCATATCATATATACATATATAACATAAGTAGCATGCATGACAACCCAATGAAAAGCTACAACTCTATCGGAGTGACCTAAGGTCGGTAACCTCCGATTTATATTATGAAACAATCATCTTCGTTATATCTCACCTTGAAGGAACAATTATCATAAGGTGAGATCAATAATAATGAACGGAATCAAGAAAATCATGAAATAAGCTCAATAATCTCATAATAGCATCAAAACCATAAGCTTTGGAATCTCTAGAAATGGGATCATCATCATCATCATCATTATCATCATGGAGAACATCTATCTTAAGCATCATAAGAACCTTGAGAGACATGAACTACTAGTTTTTGGGGAATAAGGGCGTTACGGAAAACATGTATGGGATCATAGGAAAAGAATCATACCTTTAGAAAGAAAGGAATTAGCCTTAACATACCTTTTCGTTCTCCTTAACTACCTAATGCTTGTCCTCCCAAGCTCGTATATCTACATTCAAGAAAATTCATACTATTGTTAGGCTTGTCGTCGTATGCTTATATTAAGCCTTCAAATTAAACCCCTTTAGAATCTGCCGAAATTCGGGCAGCATCTCCCCTATATCTTCTACTCCCTCCAATCTTAGAAACAACTCCCAAAGCACAATAAAACATCAACAATCCCATAATCAAAATATTACATTCAAACTATACTCAATTTAATCCCAAAACTTCTTTTCATAATCAATCCATAACAACAACTTCATACAACCCCTTATACACTCGTATACGATAATTTCTTAACATCATTATTATCCCTCATAACAAGATTATGCTCAAAGCATACTAATAATTATAACTCAGGTTAATTCACAACTCAAAATATCATTAAATGCATATTTGAATTTTTCTCCAATTTTTTTCTCCTCAAATCTTAACATAATTACCAAACAAACTTATAAACATGAAACTAAGATGAAATCTTACCTAAAAATTCAAGAACACTTCAATTCCATGGTTAGTCCACCTTCAAAATACACACCCAAACCTCTTCAAGAAGAGGAGACAAGTGTAGACCTCACTTGGAACCCTTAACCACTTTGATTCTTGGTTTAGGCTTGGAAATATGTTGGAATATGTTTGGAGAGTTTTCTAGGGCTTTCTAGGACTTGGGGTTATGTTAAAAATGAAATAAAAATGACCAAAATTGTCATATAGACTTGTAGGAATATATGTGCATGTTGTGGAAGTTAGGGGAATGTTTTAGGGGCTTTGGGATATGTTTAGGGGGGTTTGGATGAAGAAATAAGGGGTAAACCCCCTTTTATAGTGCTCTACTGTCGGCTGGCACCGACCTAGAACTTTCCGTGCACTGTAGCGCGCGTGTCGCGCACTGTAGCTGCGCGTTTTTGCTTTGCCAGCCTGAGTTGTAACGTCTGTAATTCTCTACTCCGATGTCGTATTAAGGAGCGGTTTGTTGCATTGGAAACTAGACTTCATGAACTTCAATTTAGGATTTTGGTTTACTTCAAAACTCCTCATATACTAAAAGATATTCTTTCCCCAAGTTGGCTCATACTTTGTTGTTCAAAGTAACGCTCATCATTTTCCAAAGTCACACTAACTCAACTCCTTCCACTTAATTCCTTATAGGACCTTCCGGAATTCCTAACATGTATCCTTTACTCATAAAATATACTTAATAATTCTTCGTCCCTTATACTCCAAAGTTGTTTTATTTAGCCATAGTCCAACATACTTACGCTCAAATTTGATCAGTGCTTCTCCGCAAGTATGGGGTACTTAGCCATAGTTCAACATACTTACGCTCAAATTTGATCAGTACTTCTCTGCAAGTACGGGGTGTAACACGAGCTTCAATGTGTGATTTAATTTTTAATATTTGCTTAAAACGGTTTATTTTCTTGTATAACTTGTCATGGCATTGTTATACCCCGTATATTTATACGTCATATTATTCGCAAGCAAGTCGACTCAAGTTAAAGGCGGAGTCATTTTCGGACACGAAATAGAAACCTTTAAATTCAATTTTAAATTAGAATATAAATTGTTTATAAATTTTATTTAGTGTAAACAATATATTTATTGGAGATTAGGAATTCATTAATTAGGATTAAATTTTAAGTAAAGGATTAGTGATAAATTAATTTAATTAATAGGAGTGGCCTTCAAAAAAAAAAAAAAAAGGGCTGCCACGTGGCACCAATTGGGCAGTGTTCAGTGGCAGCAACGTGCCCATCATTGGGGCAACATATAAAGGTCAAAACAATGACACTAAGGCATTTCATATTCTTTTGGCAAGGATTAGCTTAAGGAAAAATTTAAAAAAAAAACAAAAGGAGAGAGCATGGCCATGGCTGCTGCTCACGGCCAGCCATGGCCAAGGAAATTGGGTTGCCTTTTTGCTTTGGTTTAATTTCAAGATGATATGCAAGTTCGCGGTGGTGATAGCAACGTTGGATATTGAATCGGGGAAGAAGAAATTGCGAAATTGGAGCAATTAAGAGTAGAAATTCCTCCGACAAAATTAAGGTAAGATTTTCTTGTCTTGTGGTGTAATTATGTTAATGGTGTTGTAATGGAAGGATTAAAATTGGATTGGACGAAATTGGAATTAAGAAAATGCATGAAATCGATGTTATAGGAAATTGTGGGCTGAAATGAATTTAGAGAAGTTGTTGGGTTGTTGGAATTGTTATGGGCTGAATTGTAAGAATTTTATATGTATATTTTTTTTGTTGGTATTTCTGTGTTGACAGGAGGATAATTAGAAATACGGGTTAGGCGAATATATAAGGGAAATGTTGCCCGATTTTCGTTAAGCCCTTAACTAATGAAAAACCCTAAACGAGAATGTATAAGTTAAATAATAAGTTCTACGAGCGATGGGCTACGGATTTACGAACTAGAAGGTATAGTTACTGACGATAACATTACTCTTGTATTAAATAGGCTAAAAGGAGCGACGAAGCGAACGAGAGTGCGATTAACCTTCAGCAGGTATGTAAAGCTGTCCCTTCTTTCTTTTGGCATGTCTTAGACTTAAGTGATGACTGATATGAACTTTGGGGTAATTCCATTCATAAGCGTTGAGTGATATTTATGATTTTTATTCACTTCATGATATTACAATTCTCAAGTGATTGATGCCTCCCTCTTCAGTTTTCTGTACATTGGATAATAGTCGATATTTATCCGTTCCTATTCTTAGGAACTCTATGATAACTAGTGACTGGACTTCTATAAGGTGTTTCATACTATAGTGATATATGACTATGATCCTTAAGGCTTTGTGATATACTTATGATGACGTTCAAGGGATGTTTGATATGTTTCCGATTGTCATTCGAAAGGTATTTGATACGACTATTGTCTTGATTTTCAAATGGTAATTCGTGTTGATTATTCTATTGAGTCTTTGAAAATGTTTTTAAATTGCATATAGTTTCTCACTACTCTGCTCGTGCATGCCTCATTATGTCTTTCACTGAGTCCCGGGCCAGGATATGTATTCGTGCACAGTTTCACTGCATTGTTCATCGAGTCCCTCACTAGAGGGCCGGGTACGGTATATATATATTATGGTGTTATGTTGTGTTATGGTGTTATGCTGTGTTACGGAGTTATGCTGTGTTACGAAGTTATGTTGTGTTCTGGAGTATGCTGTGTTATGGCGCTAAAGACGGGGTGGCGACCATGTTCACCGAGTCCCATAATGGGCCGGATATGATATATGATATTGACATGCATGATTTATGTTTCAAAGGCAAGCATTTTGGTATTCTGGCTATTGTACTCGTTTTCTGTACTTCTTATTTCAGTTATGATCTTGTTTACTGTACTTCATACTTTACATGCTCAGTACATATTCCGTACTGACCCCCTTTCTTCGGGGGGCTGCGTTTCATGCCCGCAGGTGCAGATACTCGCTTTGGTGATCTGCCAGCTTAGGATTCCCTTTCTGCTGTCTTGGAGAGCTCCGTTGTTCCGAAGTCTAGACTTTTGGTTTGAATCTTATGATATATATATATATATATATATATATATATATATATATATATATATATATATATATATATATATATATATATATATATATGTATATGTTATCCAGGGGTACGACGGGGCCCTGTCCCGTCATATTTTCGCTATTCGTACTCTTAGAGGTCTGTAGACATATGTATGGGTTGTGTATGGGTTCTGTTCAGCTGTGTCTATACGATGTGCTATGGTATGATATTCGTCTATAGTGGCAGCCTTGTCGGCTTGCATATGATATTGAGATGTGATGGCAGCCTTGTCGGCTTGCGTACTATCTGATATGATTAGTTGTGACTCCTCAGGTGACAGCGATTTGGAGGTATATATATATATAATGATGTTACGAATTTTGGAGTTCCTTTGTAAGTTTCCGTATTGTTGTAGTTTCAGTTTGATTATATGTAACAGGTTGGTATACGGGTGCCCAGTTCGGGCACCAGTCGCGGGCTACGGGGTTGGGTCGTGACAAAAGTGGTATCAGAGCAGTTCATCCTCGAAGTGTCTACAGACCGTGTCTAGTAGAGTCTTGTTTATCGGTGTGTTGTGTACCACATCTATAAACAGGAAGCTACAGGACATTTTGGATGTTACCTTTCTTCCATATCTAAGATCGTGCGATAGAGCCCAGCCTAGGAAATGAAATTCCTTATACTAACATTTGATTTCAGCTGAAGAACGACATCGACAGAAGAAAGAGACCGATGATATTGGAAGCTACACAGTACGCAGGTAAGCAACGGTGCGAAAGAGACATGTCGGATAAGGTAAGAATATTGAAATATGATTGAAATGTAAAGTTGAAAAATGAAAGAGAAGGTAGATAGGAAGGTATAACAGGACGGATCGTTAAAGGATCAGGTACGTCTCGAGGTGCGATAGGTGAGGTAAGTCCCGACACCTGTATACCTTTTACTGGAAATTGGGAGCCCTGTGTGGCTATGACACGATATGATATATGTGTATATATGTTGGCCCTGTGAGGCATTGTTGGTATTTCCTGCGTGCAGGTTCTGGGATAGTAAGAAATACAGAGGAAACTCTGCCCAAATTTTCCCAGAAATAGGAAAAAAAAGGAGAGAATGAGATACAAGTTCATAATATGTCTTGAAAATCGATACTGTTAGGGTAAATTTGATATGTTGGACTAAAGCTTTAAGAGATACCCTCCATGTAGTCCGTAAGGGGCACCATTCTTATCTAGAAAATTTTATTTCGAAAAAGCATATATGAGCAGCTGTATTTGGAATTCATTTGAATGGACCAGAATACCTTCCAGCCACGTCTTTACCTTAGAAAAAGCTTAGGGTGAAGGGCAAAAGCGTCCAGCAATTAAGTTTCACTTTATTGGAAGAGTACAAAGCATACAACAAGTAGTTTGTGAACTAAATGGTTCGCTCACGACCCAAGGAAAAATATGGAAGTAAAGTATGTGAATCAAGCACTAAGAAGTCTTGTGGTGCTTGTCGTATTCTAGTTTTCTTCTGATGGTGGTTGGAGGATGCTTCACAGTAATATTTTATTAGTTCTTAATCAACTAATTGGAGATGGAATCTGTGGAAGGAAACTTAAACTTGTGGGCTGTCTAGGATCATGTATTTCATATGTTGTTGGTGAAATGCTAGGATGATTCGGAAGGGCTTGTGATACTGAGGGATGATTTAGAAAAAGGTGGCAACTCGTAACAGAACATTTTACTGAGGTATCGAGTGAACCGATAAGTAGGGATAAATTACGACGAGTTTATAGTTAAAAGGAATAGTAGTATGATTGAGACAGAGGTACAGAGGAGGAAGAGTTATACCAAATCATGAGGTGTTGATAAGACAGCTTGTGAGATATTAAGGATACGATTGATCAGAAAGGGCGAAGGGTTAAGTACGCCTAATCCACATAGTGTAATTAAAACATAGTAAGAGTCGCAAATAAGATTAAGAAATGTTACGTTATGGGATGGAGTACGAACGGGATGTGATGTGAATACCATAAGGATTGCTCTAGAAATGAGTAAAGCCTAGCAAGGAAGGAACAAAAAAAAAATACGATGTGATTAGTGTGAAACGGAAAAGCAAATGTAGAACAAACAAGAAAGACTTACAAAGTTCTATAGGGAAAGTTCAGAATAAAAGACAAGTGGTAACGAAAGTGAAAGCGAGCACAGGAAGAGAAGGAGTTAATAGCAAAAGAAAGATAAGAAGAAAGCGAGTGGGATTACAGTATAGCGATGTGTTATGACATGTATAGCTTGGAAAACGAGTAATACAAGTGACAGAACTGTGAAAGACCAACCTAAAGAAAGATGAGCAACGAGACAGAATGAATGCCAGGGATAACTGGTAGGATAAGGACAAATAGAAATGAACAGAATATGTTTTGAAAACGAAAGAGGGATTATGTAAAAGTAGTGTTTTCCGAAGGATGTAGGGGTACTATGAGATTGCTCACGCACAAATAAAAGATGGACATAGACTGGAGAAATGGAAGGGATACTAAAGGAAGCACCCAAGACAGACGTAACTAATTGAGTATGAGTATAGGACAAAAGGGAAATATATAGCTATGAACTTAAGATGTAGTACAATGAGAAGGTGATAAGACAAGACCACTATTAAGACGAATATGAAGTTAATGTTGGGTATACAACAAAGGTGGAAGAACATAAGGCATAAAGGAGTACTGCATATGTATGACTTCACCTTGGAAATGGTGAAATCCTTAAAGGGCAAGGATTGCGGATTTGCGAAACAACTGATGTATTGTGAATTTATTAGAAGAAACAGATGATATCCGTTGGGGTAAAAATGGTGTTATAGAAAGCTTGGGACATTTATCATCAGAATATAAGTGCTACCGAATGGAGAATTTGAAATGACTATAAGCACTAGCTAATTACTGATTGGAATGAATGAAATGTGGCTTCGGACAAATTGCTACATTAATTACATTACTCGAGTACCAACCATCAGATAAGATTTTGTACTATATATCGAGAGTTCTCATCGCCTCGTGATTGTGTTGGGGTTTCATACATAGGTAATCTAAGCTATAAATGATAAAGGAAAGACACAGATATGGTATAAGTACAACCCTAAAGGGGGGAAGCGGGTGAGAGAAATACAAGTATGAGATGAAACCAATTGACACTGCTATACGTTTAATGTGAATACTTAAACTTCAAATGAGATCCCATGCTAAAACAAGTTAGTGAGATCTGAAAGCCAGCGACAAACGGATAGAAGCCAAGATGGTATTTGAGACGGTACTGAGAATTATGGATAAGGACCTTGGATAATATGACATCAGAAGGTGGAGGTTTACAAAGATGAGGAATACGACAAGAAAATGGTAACGAGTAACTTGAAAGGATATTATAAAGAATAGCAAGGCTATACGAGATTAGAGGTTAAGAGGTTGACAACGGAGTTATTGGCTAATGATATTGCGACACACAAGTAGCAAAGGAGAAAGGATAGGGAATCTTTCCTACAGTACGAAATGAGGAAGCCAAATGGTGAATAGAGAAAGGGGAAAGAGTATGGCGAAATAGACAACAAGTGAGCAATAGTACAATAAGATATGTAGAGCAGAATAAACCAGGAGAAGGAAAGACTATGACAAAGATTGGATGCACTTTGTACGAATTGTACAGGAATAGTTATGCAACCTACGAATACTTGTATACTAAGAACGAGGCCAAGTGAGTACTTGATAAAAAGAGTAAGAATTCAGTAACAACAATGTGGTTGCGATATTTTGGATACATCAAAGAAAGGTATAAGATGGTTTGAGGCAAAACTACGGAGATATAATTAGTACTGAGGGCAAAAGGCATAGTTGAGCCTTGATATCAATTGAAAGATATAAGGGGAGAATATAGGGTCTACATAAAGACTAGCGAGGCAACGCTAAGGTATTGTCTGGGCTGATTGAGCACCTACACATACTCGTGTAAAGATTGCAATAGGATATGTGCTAGGAAAACTAAGAGCAAATTTGGGTAAAGAGGCAGTAGAAGAGTTTGAGTCAAAAATAGAGGAACGACACGAGATAATATGCCTAAAGTATTGCCAGTTAGAGTAAAGGAAATTACGAAATGATCTAACCGAGACAATCAGAACAAGCGGGTTACTGGTTACTGGATGACAGTAAAGTTATAATATGAAGGGACCTTAGCGCTATTTGATAGCCCACCCTAAAGATCGAGATCAAGAAGTAAAGGCAAGTGATAGTTAAAGACCTTCCGCAGAGTCTGTGAGGGGTATACTAATACCGGAGGTATGAAATACTCTAAGAATTGCCAAATCTAATAAACCAATGAGGGATGTCTGCGCAATACAAGGTCTTGTTTAAAGATTAAGAGGTAAGATGAAGGGAACGATATCTTAAGAGAGTAACTATAGAAAAAGAAAGAGTCGAGTCATGACTACATGCACCATGAGTACAAGTCCGAATCAATCGACGATAGTACAACTGAACAGTATGCAGATAAGAGAGACAGTAACAATTTCAGCAGAACAGCTCGCAATATAACTGACAACGGACTGCGAAGTAAGAGGAGAGTAAAGGCAGTGACGTGGAATTATTACCTCGGGAAGCAACATAAAGAGGAGATATTACAGGAACGACTATATAGGGGCCTAGAATGTGTTATAATGAATTATAGCGAATCGACCAAGCGAAGAGGTATGTGAAGAGCATAATTTAATAAGAAAACACTTGAGAAGGTATTGGGAATTCAGAATCAGTTAAACATTCGAGGACGAATGTTCTAAAGGGGGGAAGGATGTTATACCCCGTATATTTATATGTCATATTATTCGCAAGCAAGTCGACTCAAGTTAAAGGCGGAGTCATTTTCGGACACGAAATAGAAACCTTTAAATTTATATTTTAAATTAGAATATAAATTGTTTATAAATTTTATTTAGTGCAAACAATATATTTATTGGAGATTAGGAATTAATTAATTACGATTAAATTTTAAGTAAAGGATTAGTGATAAATTAATTTAATTAATAGGAGTGGGCTTCAAAAAAAAATTAAAGGGCTGCCACATGGCACCAAGTGGGCTGCCACGTGGCACCAATTGGGCAGTGTTCAGTGGTAGCAACGTGCCCATCATTGGGGCAACATATAAAGGTCAAAAAAATGACACTAAGGCATTTCATATTCTTTTGGCAAGGATTAGCTTAAGGAAAAAAAAAAATTTAAAAAAAGAAAGGAGAGAGCATGGCCATGGATGCTGCTCACAGCCAGCCATGGCCAAGGAAATTGGGTTACCTTTTTGCTTTGGTTTAATTTCAAGATGATTTGCAAGTTCGCGGTGGTGATAGCAACGTTGGATATTGAATCGGGGAAGAAGAAATTGCGAAATTGGAGCAATTAATATTAGAAATTCCTCCGATAAAATTAAGGTAAGATTTTCTTGTCTTGTGGTGTAATTATGTTAATGGTGTTGTAATGGAAGGATTAAAATTGGATTGGACGAAATTGGAATTAAGAAAATGCATGAAATCGATGTTATACGAAATTGTGGGCTGAAATGAATTTAGAGAAGTTGTTGGGTTGTTGGAATTGTTATGGGCTGAATTGTAAGAATTTTATATGTATATTGTTTTTGTTGGTATTTCTGTGTTGACAGGAGGATAATTATAAATACAGGTTAGGCGAATATATAAGGGAAATGCTGCCCGATTTTCGTTAAGCCCTTAACTAATGAAAAACCCTAAACGAGAATGTATAAGTTAAAGAATAAGTTCTACGAGCGATGGGCTACGGATTTACGAACTAGAAGGTATAGTTACTGACGATAACATTACTCTTGTATTAAATAGGCTAAAAGGAGCGACGAAGCGAACGAGAGTGCGATTAACCTTCAGCATGTCTGTAAAGCTGTCCCTTCTTTCTTTTGGCATGTCTTAGACTTAAGTGATGACTGATATGAACTTTGGGGTAATTCCATTCATAAGCTTTGAGTGATATTTATGATTGTTATTCACTTCTTGATATTACAATTCTCAAGTGATTGATGCCTCCCTCTTCAGTTTTCTGTACGTTGGATAATAGTCGATATATATCCGTTCCTATTCTTAGGAACTCTATGATAACTAGTGACTGGACTTCTATAAGATGTTTCATACTATAGTGACATATGACTATGATCCTTAAGGCTTTGTGATATACTTATGATGACGTTCAAGGGGTCCTATCCATTCTAAACAATATATGTATCGTTTGCCTATTAGTCTAGGTTTTAACTAAGGATTATAATATTCACAAGTGTTCACACAATGTATACATACACAAAAGAATGTAAGAACAAGAGAGAGTAAGGCTGGTGGGCCTACTGAGCCCACCAGTTAACTATTTTCACCCATGGTTAGGCCTTCAAGTATTCAGACTCGATCAAAGATGGGTGTTGGACCTATGGCCCAATTGAGGGTTGTGAGAAATTGGCCCAAGTGGCCCATGACATTTGTTTCCCTTGCGAGAAAAAGGAAAGGGGGAAAAGAGGAATATGGTTAGAGAGCACATATGCTTGATAACTAATTTAATAAGAGTTTAAATACTTAAACATAATCAAATAGACAGGTATTTATATATCAAGTGTAATTATATAAACTGAGATAGACCCGAATGTATTTCATAAGGGGATCAAAGGCCCAAGAGGACATCATGTGTGAATAGTACAAAACAAAGCCTAAATCAGATGTTACAAGACTAGCATTTAAGAAGGCAGGCCCAATTTAATCGATAATAGTTTTAGCTAATATCATGACCCAATTCGTGGATCGCGGTGGCACCTACGCTATCCCTCCCGGGTAGGCGAACCACTTTCTCAATCCGTAGAAACAAGCTCAATAAGCGAAATTAAATGTGAATAAGTTATCAAGTCTTAAATACTCATAACTAGAAATATCCCAACATCCCCAAAATCTGGTCAAAGGGTACAAGAGCGCTAAATACAATCTGGGATAGAAGTCTGAAAGTTCCAAAAGGCTACATATTATCTGTCAAATGCAAATATAGAAGTAAGTAAAAAAAATCCTTCAGGGGCCACGTATTACCAAGTAGCTCACCCTGAATGATCGAAGGATGTCACCCTCGCGTATCAACCACGAGATGTAGAACTGGAAACTGCATCGTACTTTGCACTCAATAAAAGTGTAGCAAGAGTAGTATCAATACAACACTAGTACCGATAAGTAACATAAGATGACAATGATTAGCTAACACATGAAGAAGTGGAAACTAACAAGTTGTGAATGCAATAATCACCTCTCTTACTCTACTCTCGTACACACATACTAAGGGAAGTGCCTCAAAGACATGACCCATGAGGGACCCGCGAAGTCTATGCACCGCTTGTGCTCTTCGACAGACACCTCGAATGGCTATCAATTACTCTCAATCTCCAGGAAAGACCTCAGAGTCTCTCTGTCCCTCTCAATCTCTGGAAAAGACCTCAAAGTCTCTCAATCATTCACCTCACCATCACATAATAGTAATATGGAAACCTTGCCATGTATGATATCAGTCTCAACAATATCACCAATATACTATCAACAAGTACAAGTCATGTTACTGTTCACAGTTCAATTATCAATATTACTCTTCCCTCTCATGTGATGAGTGAGCTAGTATAAGTAGGTGATAATCACAGAAAATAACATATATGGCGACAAGCCCATATAACAGCTGACGGAACCTACCTAATTAGAATTCACCTCCACTTCATTCCCGAAGCCTATCATGATATCCCCGTCACTTTCTATAACTACAATGATTCTCTAATCAGAGTCTAACTAAAGTAAGCCATAACTTACCTCAATGCTGAGCGGGTGCC
Source organism: Lycium barbarum (assembly GCF_019175385.1). NCBI lineage: Eukaryota > Viridiplantae > Streptophyta > Magnoliopsida > Solanales > Solanaceae > Lycium > Lycium barbarum. Next base: position 91,217,037 of record NC_083344.1, read on the forward strand.
ACGAACAATCAAACCAATGCTTTTTCTTTGCGTAGTGCCTCTGAACGAAGAGTAAAGAAGATCATGAAAAACACTTGAGGGTTGTTGTTGGGTTGCTAAGGGACAAGGAGTTGTATGCCAAGTTTTCTAAGTTTAAGTTTTGGCTTGCGTCTGTATCCTTCTTGGGCCATGTGGTGTTGAAAGAGGGGATTATGGTTGATCCTAAAAAGATTGAGGCAGTGAGAGATTGGGCTAGGCCTACATCAGTGACAGAGATTCGCAACTTTGTGGGGTTAGCCAATTACTATTGTTGGTTCGTGAAGGGGTTTGTTTCTATTGCTTTTCATTTAACCCGATTGACTCAGAAAGAGGTACCTTTTCAGTGGTCCGATGAGTGTGAGGAGAAAAGATCAAGACTTTATTGACTACAACTCCTATTCTATCTTTTCCCATGAAGGGCAAGGACTTTGTGGTTTATTGTGATGCTTCTCGTTTTGGTTTGGGTGCTATTTTGATGCAGGAAAAGAAAGTGATTACTTATTCTTCCAGACAGCTGAAGATTCATGAGAAAAACTATTCCACTCATGATTTGGAGTTGGTAGCGGTAGTTTTCTCTCTGAAGATTTGGAGACACTATCTCTATGGTGTCCATTATGAGGTTTTCATCGATCATCATAGTCTTCAGCATATCTTTACTCAGAGGGATCTTAATTCTAGGCAGCAGAGATGCATAGAGTTGCTTAAGGATTAAGATATTACTATTTTTTATCATCCTGGCAAGGCAAAAGGTTGTAGCAGATGTGTTGAGCAGGAAATCTACTAGTATGGGTAGCTTGGCTCGGTTGATTCTTTCAGAGCATCTGTTAGCCAGAGAGGTTCAGACTCTAGCTAACAGTTTCATGAGGCTTGATGTGTCCAATTCAAGTAGAGAGTTAGCTTGTGTTGAGGTGATATCATAGTTTCTAGAGCATATTAATGCAAAGCAGTTCGAGGATGCGAGTTTATATAAGATTCGCGACAAGGTTTTGAGTGGTGAGGCTAAGGAGGCCATGATTAATAATGAGGGTGTTCTAAGGATTAAGGGGCATGTATGTGTTCCTCATGTTGATGACTTGATTAGGACAATATTAGACGAAACTCACAGTTCTAGATATTCTATTAATCCTGGTGCTACCAAAATGTATCGGGATTTGAGGCAACATTATTGGTGGGCTAGAATGAAGCGTGATATTGTTGAGTTTGTTTCACAATGTTTAAATTGTCAGCAGGTTAAGTACAAGCACCACAGACCCAGGGGTACGCTTCAGAGGATGCCCATTCTCGAGTGAAAGTGGGAGAGGATATCTATGGATTTTGTTGTTGGTCTTTCAAAGACCTTGGGTAAGTTTGATTCGATATGGTTAATTGTTGATAGATTGACCAAGTCTTCTCATTTCATACCTATTCAGATCACCAATACTTCTCAAAAGTTGGCCCAGACTTATATCTGTGAGATTGTTCGTCTACATAGGGTCCCTATTTCCATCATATCCGATAGAAAAACAAAATTTACATCTCAGTTTCAGAGGACATTACAGTCTGAGTTGGGCACTAGGTTGGATCTTAGCACAGCTTTTCACCCTCAGACAGATGGTCAGTCTGAGCGAACGATTCAGGTTCTAGAGGATATGCTCCGAGCTTGTGTGATTGACTTCAACAACCATTGGGATCAGTCCTTACCATTGGCAGAGTTTTCGTATAATAATAGTTACCACTCGAGTATTGATATGGCCCCATTTGATGCTTTTTATGGGAGGAGATGTAGGTCTCCTATTAGGTGGTTTCATGCATTTGAGGTAAGTCTATGGGGTATTGATATTTTGAGAGAGTCATTAGACAAGGTTAAGGCGATTCAAGAAAAGCTCTTGGTGGCTCAGAGTAGATAGAAGGAGTATGCAGACCGAAAGGTCTGAGATTTTGAGTTTATGGTTGAGGAACAAGTTTTGTTTAAAGTCTTACCCATGAAGGGTGTGATGAGGTTTGGGAAGAAGGGCAAACTCAGTCCTAGGTTCATCGGTCCCTTTGAGATTCTTAGCCGAGGGGGGGAGGTAGCCTATGAATTGGCTTTGCCTCCAGGGTTGTCTGGTGTTCATCCGGTGTTTCATGTCTCTATGTTGAAGATATACATAGTGATGATTCTTTTATTATTCATTGGGATTCAGTCTTGTTGGATGAGAACTTGTCTTATGAGGAAGGGCCTAATGCTATTCTAGATAGAGAGGTTCGTAATTTGAGGTCTAGGGAGATTGCGTCAGTGAAGGTTCAGTGGAAGAATCGCACCGTTGAGGAAGCTACTTGGGAGACTGAATCAGATATGCATAATAATTATCCCCAGCTTTTCACTGGGTCAGGTACCTTTCCCCTTTTTCCTTTCCTTGTCCGTTCGGGGACAGACGGTTGTTTAATTGGTGACTGACGTAACGACCCGTTAGGTCGTTATGGGAATTTTGACCATTTTAGCCATGCTAGTTCCTTTCTGAGACTATGAGCGAGTCTAGTGATAACTTAAGGAGCTAGAATGCTGAAATAAAGGCCTTTAATTGTATTTGTGCACTTGTTTGAAAACTTGACTTATTTTTGTTTGGGGTGACTTAGTAAATTTGACCTTCGTTGGGAATTCCGAGGCCACGGGTGAGTCTGTAGCTTGCTTTTACATTGATGTGCATATTTGGTTTGCGTCTATAGGGCCTCGGTTTGATATTGAGATTTTGGGTGAAAAAATTGGTGAAAAACTAGAGCTCATTGGTCGATTGAAACAGCTGCAGCGGGTGCTACACCGTGTTAACGCCTAATTTTGGCTCGCTGTGTATAAAATTAACATTTCGAGGGGACCTGATTCGTTAAAGAGCACGGAATTGCATTTTTTTTTACACACTTTTACATTTTTTTGATAATTTCTTGATGATTATCCTTATTTTAGGAATTTTATCAATTTATTTTCATTTTTAAGAATTATTATTTTTGCACATGTACAGCGTAATACTACGATTTTTGTGCAATTAATAATCGTTTATTAAGTTTACAGCAGGTACATTTTGATATCTTATACATTAGTATTTATATTTTTATACTTACATTATTATCTAAATCTGTATTAGTTAACCATATATTAGTATAGTCCGTGGAAAACTGCAGCAATTAATTCTGAAATGCAGAGCAAGAATTCAATTAAGTCAAGGTCTTGTTACCTTTTAAAAAGTTGACATTTGAGGTGATGGGTTGTGTTCTTCATCCATTAGTTAATACATCATTACACATTAGTTAAAAGAGGTAAAAGAGACAAGGGGGTGCATTCTTTTATTGTTTGGACAAAACAAGGGGCCATTTTGTATTATTAAGGAAAAGGGTGGGGTTAATTTTATTTACATCATCTACACACACACACACAACACTTAACACATTTTATATATTTTTTTCTCCTCTAAACCCTAAACATTTTCTTTCTCCCCTCACTTTTCTCTTAGCTGCCGATCACCATCCTCATTGCCGCCGCTGGCGACGCTCCAAACCAACTCCATCACTGCTCCAGCGACCCTATTTCCCTTCCCATCTTCTTCTCTTTTCTCTCCCCAATGCACCATTGAACCGGAGCAGCTATAAACCACCGCGAAACCGTCACCACCGGATCCGCTATCCTAACCACCATAACGCCACCAAAACCGCCCCTTCTTCTTCTTCGCTGCTCCGGTGAATCGGAGTAGCCAGTTACGACACCACCACTCTCCCTTCACCCTCTATTTTTTCACTACTGCCTTGCCCGGAGTTTCGCCAGAGATTGTTATCTGATGACCATGGCTGCCCTATTTTTGCCTACTTTTCCTGCCAATCCTATGTTACATTAAACCATTGTTATGTTTAACATTGTCTTTTAATTATTTTGTGTTGCCTTAACTATTTCGGAGAATCTTTGGCCAAGTCTTTGCATTCTCTTACTAACATTTTTATGAAGTGTTTGTACAGGTATCGGGGATACATCTCAAAGATGATGCTCGGAACAAACCCGAATCACTGTTTGTATTACTTTTTGCGTTCTATAAAATTGTACAAAACATAAACTCGTCGTATAGTGGAAAATTTATTTTTGAAATAACGGACATAAAATATTTATTTACTTGTGGCCTTGTCTGTTTAACTTAAAATTTGTCGTTCGTTTTAGGCAAGATTTAGATCGTAAATGCTTTCATAAATGGATTAAATTGACTTGGTGAAGTACTCGGCTAATTAATTCACACTTTTGGCGTTTAGACAAAAATATTAGTCCATCCTTTATTTCAAAACACATATTCCCTTTCTTTACTAATATTCTTTTTGTACATATTTATCCTTAACATTAAATACTCAGTCGTTTAAAAATAATTCTCTCATAAATATTCTATAACTGGTTTTCTGTCAAAATATTCTTTTTCAGTCTTTAATTATTATTTTTTTTTAAAAATCATTCTTTTACGTGATGAAAGATACAAGTCAATTTACTTTGTCTTTTTTTTTTTTTTTCAAACTCTTTGTTAACACGCTTTTTCAGAACATACATTTTGTACTCTTTCATATACATATTTTATATTCTTTATTTATACACTAATTACATACATTCTTTTCTATACATAGATATACATTATTTATATACTTGGTATATATACTTTACATATCCTCTTATACTTTTTTCATACATTCTTTAATTTATATAGTTGTATACTTTATTTACACTAATTGATATACCTTTTATACTAACATATATACACTCCTTTTATTAACAGATATACTTTTGTAACTTACGAGATACATTTTTTATTCTCCTGTATACTTTTCTTTCACTATATATTCTTTATAAATACTTGATACTTGGCATAAATACATTTTTACACATTGTTTATACTTAGCATATAATCACATAGTGTAGCTTTTAATGTAATCACAACATTTTGAAAGTAGGTAATAATAATGATAAATAGATAGATAATCCCCTTCTAGTGTTCAGTTAAACTACGTTTAAGGACTGTCTTCGGACAGGCTCTGAGGGATGCTTAAAACCTTCCCCTCGGGGTAAACAAAACCCTTATCTAGAATCTCATAGTTTCGTGGATTATAAACAGAGCAAATACACAAATGCATATGGATTTCCTGATTTCCCTTAAAATTAGGTGTCAACTCTAACCCTTTTAAGACCAGTTAGAAGAACCGGGAAGTTGCAAACTATCTTGGACCCGTTCAAAATAGGGCGTAACAGAATGGCGACTCTGCTGGGGATTTCCTAGGTTTTAACCTTAACAGACTTAGTTTAAGTGAGCACTTGAGGGATATGTGAATATTTATCTGTTTTTATTATTATTATTATTACTTGTTATATATATATCGTGAACTGCTACAATTTTATCTTTGAGGATGCAAGCCAAAGCCAAACTTGTGTTTCTTATTTGTTTGAAGAGACTACATGTTACTGCTTTCTTTATACTGCCATCGCACTTTCAGTTGAGTCTTTGGCCGTACACATACACACATTGTGCATGCGAGTTGTGCTTTACGCTCCTCCGAATCTTCTTCAAATTCCTTAATACAGAGATTCGTGGGCTAGTCTTACTACTTGCCATCTCGCAATAGTCTGACTATTCTTTATCGAACTTAAGTAAATCTACTCTTAGAATTCTTAGGTCGTGGTACATATGATCTTGTTGCCGCTTTAGCCGGATTTATTTCTACCCCTTATTTATTACATATTCTTTATTACACATTCTTTATTTTGTTATACATTTTTTATTTACTACACATTCTTTAGTTGTACATATATACCTTATATGCCATCTTCCGCCTGGTACACTTTGTCGGACGATCTGGGCTGACTTGTGTTGAGCCTAGAATCATTACAAACCCTCACACCCATTTTCGATCTATACGACCGCCCTTCTCAATCATATCATTCTTTTCCACACTTATTTCTAGTCTTTATGACCATCCTTTTGGACTTTACCATCTTTTTCAAGAAATATCAATACAACCTTATACATTCTTCCTCTCTCTGGAACACACTTTTTCTAGATCCGAACTCTTGTTCATAGCCTCACTTCTGTTCAATATAACCACCAATTCATAGAAATCATACAAATCACATACAACACCGTATCTGACCGAACTACATCTGACCTGATTCTTGTCCTAACAAGATACGTAGGCAACCCTACATAAGGGTTTGGTCTCCCCACTGTTTCAAAATAATTCACTGGAATAAAAAAACTGCGATAATTATATTGGAGCCGTTCAAAGACTCTCTCCAAAAAGGCTACTAAGAGCATCAATCAGCCTCTTGAAATCCAAAACCCAACTGCACCAATACTACCCTTACCCCAACCATCACGTAGCTTTGGTCAAAATCTGGGATATAAGTTTTCCTCTTCTCCCAAGCATTGCAGGCCATGGAACTTGGGCTTGTCAGCCTTTATTTTTTAACCCCAAGGGTTTAACACAATTAAATCCTCCCCCCCCCCCCCCAACTATATAATAATAGTGCCAACTGACAAGGAGTAATGTCAAAGCATCGCAAATAGTTTGGTAGCCAATCATTGCAATCTTACCAATGGGTGCGGAGTATTTTTAAAATACTGTAAAGGTCAGCATCCTCTCTTATCACCTTGCTAGCGGATGCGGATTATTTTTAAAGCTCCACCGACGTTGACATTTCCTTATAGCCAACCATGTCAATGGATGCAGAGTAGTGTCAAAGCTCTGCCAATGTCCGACCTTCTTCTACATAACAATCTTGTGAACGTACTGGAGTAATGTCAAGGCTCTATCTACAGTTAACATCCTTCTTCTCAGCCGCCTGCTAGAGTATTTTCAAAGCTCTGGCTGTAATCGGCTTATTTTTTCGGACCGCCTATCTAAGTATTTTCAAAGCTTGGCTACGATCCGCCCCCCCCCCTTTTGCCGCCTAGCCATAGTATCATCAAAGCTGTGAGCCTACGATTGGTCCCTTCCAAGATAATTTTCAAAGCCTCGTGCCTGCGATCGACACATCCTTCTACCATCTGTCAGAGTACTTACAAAACTCCGCCTTCAATCGGCACCTCTTCTTATATCTTATCTGCAACAACTACGCACACCTTATTCTTTTTTTTGATGAGATACGTAGGTAGCCCTTTTGGGTTTGGTATTCATTATTCAAAAATCACAAAAAATAAAAAAATCCTTTATTTGGAAAATCACAAAAATATTTTCTTTCCTCCTACCTATGTGAATGAACTACGCTCACCTGATTCTCTTATTTGATGAGATAAGTAGGTTGTTTTGGGTTCGGTATTCCCTATTCAAAAATCACAAAAAATAAGAAAATCCTTTATTTTGAAAATCACAAAGATATTTTATTTCATTCTATCCTATCTAAACGAACTACGCACGCTTGATGCTCTTCTTTGATGAGGTACGTAGGCAGCCCTTTTGGGTTCAGTATTCCCTATTCAAAAAAAAAAAAAAACTTTATTTGAAAGTCACAAAAATATTTTCTTTCTTCTTACCTCTTTGAACGAACTACGTGCACCTGATTCTCGTCAAAGATGAGATACGTAGGCAGCCCTTTTTGGGTTTTGTACCCCTTATTCAAAAATACAAAAATACTTTTTAGATTCATATCTTTGACTTGGTTGGTACCAACACAGTTTGGAATGTGCATAGGAATGAAACAAGTAACAATCGCTATGATGGAGAGGACTGACTTCGTGGTAAACCATAGATTCTTTTGGTACCTCTCATTCACATCTTAAGTGACACTTGAAAAATTCTCTTGCATGCTTGTAAGACAAGAACAAAACCAACCTCATTATTTCATGTGCATTGTGTGGTGAGCATTAGACAGCGTTCAATTGCATTGCATTGTGATCTAGAACTTGGCCCGAATGTCTGTTGAGGCGATATTATGAGTAACCCTTGGTATAGGAAAGGATCGTAGGCCTTCTTTGACCCGTTTGAGCCTTTCTAGCCTACCAAATTACATTATCCCTAGCATTCCCCCTTTAAGCCTAAAGTCATTTTCTTTGACAACCACATCATAAACCTATACCACTTCTGAGTGCTTACACGCACTATCCTTCTCTTGGACTAAGCTCCCTGAGCGCATAAGAAATGTGTAATCGCGGATAAAGATCCAAGCTGAAGTTGCCAACGACAAAAAGATACAAAAGTCCCATAAAATAAAGACGAACAATGACTTCCAAAGCAAGAAGAGCCAAAAAAAACCATCAGTCATCATTCAGGATCTCGGACATACAACCCGTTATTCCTCTTTATTTTTCACACTATAGTATACAACTCGAAATTAACATCAGGACTTAGGGCATACAACCCAGGTTCATTCTCTTAATCCCCAAAGTGTCTCGGCATACAGCCCAAACTCCAAAAAATGAAAAAGGCTCCAACTTGCTAAAGAAGTCGAACAAGTACAAAAGAAAGTGACAACAAAATGAAGCAGATCAGTATCAGAGCACACAAATTCCAAGCACAGACTAGTGCAATGCTCAGGGAAGGATTAATCACTCCTTACCCAAATGATATCCTACCGTTTTCCCAAGCCTACATTACACCTGATAACAAGCCCTACGTGATCCTATGCCAAGGGTTCTCACATTAGTGGATACTTACATGATGGCCAAGCCTATGGTATCACAATTGCATGCATAGAACACCTTTCTGAGTATGAATGTACTTCTCTAGACGTCTCAAAGTTAAAAAAAAGACTGATATATGTGTGAAAAAAGGACTTTCATTCTGGTGAGGGCACTTGAAACCTAAGGATAGGTGTAGTTCAAAACCTTTGCTTGACGCAAGACGAGAAAATCTTGTCGATATTAGGTATGTCTGAGGTACCACTTGAAGCTATGTCAATTATCCTGAAGTCAATCTTGGTTAGTTGAGAAGAAAATGATGGGATTCTTTTGCACATAACTAATTGTTGGTAACAACTGAAGTGTTACAACCCAATTTCACAAAGTCGTGCGGGCTCCTACCTTTCCCACCTCGGTAGGCGAATCCTTAACTCAATATTCACAATAATAGAAAATAGTGGAAGAAGTAAAATAGTGAAAACCTCACAAATATAATATAAATAAGACAATATGAAAGTAAATGAAATTAGCCCCAGTATCTGGTCTAGTCATACAAGAGGTTCTAACTAAATACTACAAGTCTGAATCATAAAAATACATCAATAGTCTCAAAAATATGTCTTAGAACATAAATAAAGACATAGTAGATAGAGGAGTCTTCAGGCAGTGAACGTCCACATGCTCACCCTGTAAGACTTGAATCGGCAAATCCTCAAAATAGTCAACCACGAGGAGTAGAAGTCGATCTCTCCTGATACTCTGCATCTATAAAAGAATGCAGCAAGTGCAGATCAGCACGAACAACAAGTACTAGTAGGTATCATAGGCCGACTAAGTTTAGCTAACACATATCAAGTCAATACAATAAGATAAACAGGTAATCAATCAAGGTATAAGTCAAACACAAGCCAGAAATCAAGTACACGTCATAACCTATGGTATAGCATCTAAACCCAATTGTGTCAAGTCTTAAATACTCAATCTGGATCCGTATATCACAAGTACATCACAAGAATATCACAACAGAAGCCAAGTGAAATGCAATGCAACAATGTATGAAATGTATATGCAATCCAATAATATGTACACATGTACTCCGGACGAAAATATATACGTCTCAGTAGCACAACTCATGGGGGACTCGCGAAATACATGTACTATGTCGCTGTGTAACACACAGCCTAGACATGACCTTTCCACCCTTCACGCCTGCCGACCATCCCGTATCACATAGCATAAAATGGTCGTGCAATTAGTATAAAACCACCCAAGTATTTCAAAAATAACATAGCCCACATCGTCACCCCCTGTCAAATGTGCCTTATATATATATATATATATATATATACGCAATATGAGGATTCAATGTATGATTCAAGTATGCAGATGATAACAACAAGATCTCTTATCAACACTCATTTCGTTCGGGTACATGACCTCGGATCACGGACTCTCATCTCTCTTTCTCGCTCTTCGGCAAAGACCTCGGAGGCTACACTCTCTCATTTATAATCATTAGTACCATAACCATGCAATATCAATGTATCATGGAAATGAGTATGAATACGATGCAATAATATCAACAACCAACTCAATCCCAATAGTACCACACAGGGCACACAAGTAATATCATGAAAAGGATACACAATAAGCCGTAGTAGAGCACTATCCTCGTATCAAATATCAACAAGTAAGATACTACAATATCAAGAAAAGTCTACACAAGCCATATAGAACACTATCCTCGTATCAAACATCAACAAGTAGGATACTACAATATCATGAACAAGATATGTCAATAGTCTCCAATATCTACTATCACCACGTGACATTAAGCCAACAACAATAGAACAAATCAAATCACAACACCAGGGAGTGGCTAGCCCAAATCGTACAACAGGGCCCAACCTAAGACAATATCCAACCCAACATCATACCCGAATCTTTACATGTTTTCTCTAACAATATCGTCTAAATATATGTTTCGTTAAAGAAGTCTTATCGTAGTTTAAGCCGTAACCTAGCTAGAAGGCCGAATAGCAATATCACCAACAATCACACCATAGCCTTTCCTTTCCTTGAGCCTTGAGATCAAGAAAGTTTATTCGTATTTGAAATCTAGATTAGAAATCATAAGATCGATACCTATATTGCTATCATTCCAATTGGGTCAAAACCAACCCTAGAATTTGGGGAAACGGCGCCCACAAGGGCAAAACGGGAAATTCGAGGGTAAATTATCCAGTTAAATACTAGGTGATCAAAATCCATCAACAAAATTAACTCAAGGATTCATCTAATATTGAAATCCAAGAAAAACCCCCAATTTTGGTATAAACCCTAACTGTTAAATTCAAGAATTCATCACTAATAATGGAAGGCATATGATTAACAACCTTAGATACATCATATTCTAGCATAAACCCAATCAATTTCATCATTTAAAGCAACTCAGGAAGTCTAACCAATTTTATGAACATCTCAAGAAAGACCCATTAAACCTTTTTCATGAAAAACCTCAATTTTCTAATTTAGAAATCATGGATTAAAACTTAAAGTGAGGGAATAAATCAAAGGGAGATACTTAGATTATGGGTTAGACCTTACCCCATGGAAGAAGCTTGAAGAACAACCTTGAATTCTCCCAAACCCAAACTTTCAAGATGGGAGAAACCAAACAACATTAAAATAGCAAAAACGCCCAGCTGTTCTGCCTCGTTTCTGGCGCCAAATGATCCCACAACTTGTTTTTTGATGCCTCCAATGGATTCCTAGTGAAATTCCAGTCAAGTTAGGCCTTTGATTCACTCCATTTGACCTTATAATAAAGGAGATGTTAGTTTCAATATTCGGAAAAATGCAAATTTTTAAATACGAATTCAGTGGCAATTTCGTAATTAATATGAAAAATCTGGCAACTCAATTCTTAGTAAAATGACCATAATTCCCTCATACGATGTCGAAACTTGATGATTTCAGTTGCTATGGTTCCAAAATTATGATACGGATATAATGGTTCAGTCGAAACACAAATCAAAGGTCGTTTGCTCAATATGGTACCCTTTATGCTCAAACAGACGTCGAAACCGAAAACAATCACTGTACAACCCAAACTTATCCAAACCTCATCGGAATCTAACCAAACTTTGTGGACATGTCCAAAATCATCATACAAACTGATTGGAACTTTCAAAAACTTCGACACGGGATCATCTTGACCCGATGTTGACTATGCTCAACTCCAATTTTAACTTAACCAGTTTCTCAATCAATGGCCCAAATCACACTCGAACCTTTCAAGAATCAAACCAATGACACCACTACGTCATAAATCACCCTCCGGACCTAATGGAACTGTCGAAATTCGCTTACGGGCACGTTTACCCAAAAGTCAACTTCGAGTCAAACGATTTTGCTTTAAGACCAATTTTTTTACAAGTCATTCCAAAACCCAAAATGGTGCCTAGGGAACTATGCCACCGGTCCCCGCGGGTCAAAATAGTACTAACAAAGCTCGGGGGTGAGTCAACATGGGCAAAAGGATAAAAACGCAATAACGACCAAATGGGTCATTACATCAGATACCAATTAAACAATCGCTCGTCTTCGACTGACATGGGAATGAAACGAGGGAAGAGTACTGACTCGACAAATAATTGGGGATATCTCTCACGCAATGCTGAATCCCAAAGAATAGTGTAAGACATATCAGAATGGTACTTCTTCAGCATAGGCACATGGAAAACCGGACGAATACCCAACATCTCCAACTCTACGAAGAAACTCAAATGCATCAGACCAATCCCACGGGAGAACGATCCCTCCTACCATATGATGCCTAACTCGAACCTTGCTGACCCGAAATGAATGCACAACTCTCGAATATCACCAATAATCGTTTAAATTGACTCTGAATTCCCGAAACCAATCACAGTCCTATCGCACCTCTGTGGCTGTCAATTCTCCTCTTTTCCTCACGCATAACAAACCATGTCTATCACCTTCGACTCCACAAGTTGAGTCCTATCCGAGTTATCAGCTTAGTACCGCAGAGCTATACCTTACGATTTTAATCTTCATGTTTCTCAACCTTTACCCAATAAGCAAATCTAATACAAACCCAAACTTTTCAATGCAAACCTGAAGCCTCATATAGTAATTTTATAACCATTGAACCTCTCATAGTGTCACCTTGATATGCTTGAAAATTCTCCGAAGTATCCAGTCTTACACTGCCACACTAAATCTCACACAATCACCCCCAAGTCTTTAATAACCAAAAATGCTTACCCAAACTGTCCAGTCAATACTACTTACAACATAAAATATCACCATGAGTAAGGTCTCACCTCGAAAATATTACTCTAGTCCTTACATGATAGGGATTCCAAAATCTTCTCTCTTAAGGCATGCTAACTCATCCCGGGTAGAAGGTCACGAAACTTATCCGACAGCGGTACCACCAAGCCACTTTTTATAAACCTCAATAAGTCGGTTTACTGAAATATGCTTCTCACTAGTCGCGGATCACGAACCTCACGGAACTCTATCATACCACATAGTCCATCCTTGTAGATTTCCTTCTTAAGCTCTCGCAACAAATACATCTCAACTGGAAAATGCAAGAAGACGACACCACAATCTATATTGACCCAAGAAATCCCCAAGATGTAATTTTTTCTTATCGAATCACAATCATCTATACCTTTTCTCGACTCGTCAATTCCCAATTTTCTAGTCACTTCACGATCATCGATATCGTAATCAATCCTCGAATTCACTCCATCGAATACCATATAATCGTAAGTCTTGTAAACTTGCCGAATTAATCTTGGAGTTAGGATCGTACCACACACTCTGCACATTAGCGTTCCCTTAACACTTACCACTCTAAACTGAACGATCTCTAAATCTGGCGTATCGCACAACAGTATCACTAATATCCTTATGTATCCCACTAAATCATCCTTGCCCGAATTTCCTAACCTAATTTCTGAAATGTATACCGAACTTAACTCAATTAATCCAACCAACAATTCATGATTTAGAAGTCCAGAAAGAATATTCATTAAACCCACTTTTAATCTTCCATCACTTAATGAACTAACAAGATAAAGGGATTCTAATAAGATTAGGGTAACAGAATAGCAAAGAGATTAGAAGGACTTACCACCAAGAATCTTCTCCAAGAGTATCCTAGATTTACTCCCAAAAGCTCATTTTTTTGGAATAACAATAAATGAAAGACTAAGGGCTTTAATACACACTTAATGAAATAATCAGGCCCGATACCGTTACAGTGGCTACGGGACCGCTACGGCGGTCCCGTATCGACGACAAATCATACCGCCACAACGGCCATCACCAAAAACCCATGGCCGCTCCAGCGGCATGGCGACCGCTATAGCGGTGCCGCTGGTGCGACACTGGTGAAGCCCTAGCGGGCACCAGTACTAGATTTTTCAAAAATAATCTCAATCTCAACCGAAATCCCGACTAACTACCGAAGCCATCTGCTCACAAATCATATACACAGACACACATAAAAACACGCTAAGAAAGCACCTGTGGCCTCGAAATTCCCAACGGAGGTCTCGTTGACTGAGTCAACCCCCGGCACCTCAATTCCAACTTCCCAACCAAGATCCCAAAATGCATCTGAGTGCATTGGGAACCTAACCAAATATACATACAAGTTCTAAAAGACCATCTGGGCCTCTCGAAATTGACGGATTTCTAAAAAAGGTTCGTTTAACTAAAGGTCAACTTTGAGTCAACTCTTTTTCGCTTAAATCCATTCTTTCTGAAAAAGTCACCAAAATCAATCTCAAACATCTCGGGAAGCGTGTCAAGAGTCCCCTCGGGGTAAAAGTGAGCTAACCAAGCTCTCACATCACTAACTCGTGTCTCAACGACTTCCTTTTTGCCCTTAACCTTGAGGACACCAATCAACCCCATCGGTCACCCCCTTATCGTACGTCGTGGTATAATGTCCCCAAAGTCCAATCACGACTTGAGTACCCATATTACCTCACCTCCAGTCTTACAAACCTTAATCCCCTGAACCCGATAGCAAGATGTCTCATTGTAATCCTTAAATTCTCGTATTTCATTTCAGATCACTTTTATCACTATCAACCAACAACCGCTCAAATCCACTTGTTACACCTCGTAAACTTCTGCGTCATCGTAAGAAAACTAATGTGATTCCAGAGAGGATATGATACCCTATAAGGGTAAGTAAGACTTTTAATATGTGTTACAGAAGTACTTAAAGGTTCTGAGATCAAGCGAATCGAAGAAATTAAGTTTGTCGCAACTTTGGAAAAATTTGGCAGAATTCCGGACAGCATTTTTGGTCCAACTTGAGGGAGACATATCTCCTAGAATATGAGGAGTTATGGAATCCATAACCTATGTCAATTGAATTTCAGGAAGGTATCTTTCCAATGCAATTTACAGATTGGAAATCTGAGAAATATAGTGAGCGTTATGGTCTGTATAAAATATTACGATTTGAATTACGATCTGTTTTTTGAATTACGGCAAGTAATTCGACCGTAATTTGAATTACGGTCAGTAATTGGTGGCCATAAAATTTGAGGCGGTGAGTTTCCAGAATGTTATAATTATGATTCCCACTTCATTTTATTTCATTTTAACATAACGCCAAGTCCTAGAAAGCCCTAGAAACCTCTCTAAACATATCCCAACATATTTCCAAGCCTAAACCAAAGATCAAACTGAAGATTAAAGTGGTTAGGGTTTCCAAGTGAGGTCTACACTTATATCCCCTTCTTGAAGATGCTTGGGTGAGTATTTCTTAAGAAGGAGTAACCTTGGAATTGAAGTGTTCTTGAATTTGAGGTGAGATTTCATCTCAGTTCCATGCTTATGAATTTATTTGGTAATTATGTTAAGATTTGAGGATATGAAATTGGAGAAAAAGTTCAAATATGAATTTGATGATATTTTGAGTTGTAAATTAACTTGAGCTATAATTATTAGTATGTTATAAGTATAATCTTACTATGAGGAATAATAATGATGATGAGGAAGTGTTGTATACAAGTGTATAACGGATTGTGGTGAAGTTGTTGTTATGGATTGATTATGAAATGAAGTTTGGATTTATTTGAGTCCAATTTGAATATAAATCTTTTGGCTATGGTATTGTTTATGTTGTTATTGTTGTTTGGTAGTTGTTTTGGAATTTGGTGGAAGTAGCTGATATAGGGGAGATGTTGCCCAAATTTTGTTAGCTCACCTAATAGTCTAGTTTGATCTTATAAGCATTTCAATGACTTACCCTTAGTGTGAATCATCTTGAATATAGATTTACAAGCTCGGGAGGATAGGCGTTAAGTAAATTAAGGAGACGACAAGGTATGTTAAGGCTAACCCTTTCTTCTTTAAGGCATGATTCCTTTGTTGTGAACTTACACACGATATCCATAATATCCTTATTCCTAAAAATGCTAGAAACTCATGATTCTCAAGGTTCTCATGATATTATTGAGCTTGTTTCATGATTATTGATTTTATTCATTGTTGTTGATCTCATCTTATAATAATTGTTCTTTCAAGGTGAGATATTGCGATGATGATGGTTCCATAATAGAAATCGGAGGTTTACCGACCTTACGTCACTCCGATAGACTTATAGCTTTTATTGGGCTCTCATGCATGCTTTATATATGTGTGTGTATTTTCTCACACCTTTCCACGCTATAGTCGGCTGGGCAAGTGGGTAGATGCGCACACCACTACAGTGGGCAACTTATGACATCATCCCGGAGGCGGGATGCCCGGACGCAGGATGATGATGAATTGATGATAACACCGTGCCTATATGGCTAGGCAGTATACTATATATATGTATGTATAAGGTGTTTTTTTTAAATAGGCATGCATGACATCCGCCTTAAGAGACATTCAGATGTACAGGTTATTCCTCTTATCTCATGTTACTTTTTATATCTCTTTTTATGTTGGTATTCATGCCTTACATACTCAGTACATTATTCGTACTGACGTTCTTTTTTTGTGGGCGCTGCGTTCATGGCCGCAGGTAGGCAGGGAGACGGATCGGATTCTTAGATGCTTCATCAGCGAGTTCTCAGGAGTGCTTCATTTGCTTCAGAGCTGCAATCTAGTGGTATTATTCTTTTGTGTACATATTTGAGGCACAGCGAGGTCCTGTCCCGTCCTTATTATGTTGTGCATTCCCGTAGAGGCTCATAGACAAATATGTACAGCTAGATGTTCTATGACCTTCTCGGTCCCTCTTTTGTTATATCATTATTTTGGTAGCCTTGTCGGCACGAGTATTTAAGCCCAACTTGATGACGTATATATGTATGTATATTATCTTTTAGGCTTAGGTCCCATACAATTACGATATTTATGAGTTAGCATGATAGCTCACTCAGGTATGGATATGAGATATATGTATGTGTGTATGTGGTGCTCGGCAGGTTAGGGTCGGGTGCCCGTCATAGCCCTCTGGTTTGGTCGTGATAAAAGTGGTATCAGAGCAGTTCGTCCTAGGGATTGTCTACGAGCCATGTCCAATAGAGTCTTGTTTATTGGTGTGAAGTGCGCCACACTTATAAACATGAGGTTGCAGGGCATTTAGGATGGTTAACCTTCTTGGTATCCTAGATCATGCTCTAGAGCTGAGTCATAGGGTGTAAATTTTCAACCCTAACCTTTGTTGTTTTACAATTTGACAACGAGTTCTTCAGAAAAGACTACGGGCGATTCGAGGATTTTAATGATGACAGGGGGAGGATTAAGTTACTCATTAGAGGAGGACCCAAGAGAGTATGTACCCTCCATTGAGACGGACCCATCTGAGATCATATCTTCCATGGAAACAGACCTCTCGGAGCTTCAGGATGAATCAGCGCTACAGGTCTCATCGACTTTGGTAAGTGCAGAGGAGCTAGGAAAAGCTTCGATGTTGCCAGTTTCACCTTTGGCCATAGCTGAGCAAGGAAGGGATAGGCAAATCTTGGGAATTGAACCTCAAGCTTCGAATTTTGGTAGACCAGCAGAGAGTGCAGGGCCTTCCGAGCAACTGAGGAGTTTGCAGCTTGAGGAGCCTATTAACCAAGACTTGACAATATCTTTAGAGCAAGGCTCAAATGAAGGTGGTGGTCAGACCGGATAGATTAGTATAGTTGGTACATTTGTAGAAGTTTTGGGTGGCGGTGAGCGACCGATAGAGAGACAATAGGAAGAAGAATTTTTACAGCCCATGTTAGAGCGATTCATGCCAGATCAGGGTTCTAGAGTAGGGCCATGAGAAGTCCCACATCCGTCGGAATTTCAGGACCAGAGCAACTAAGGATGAAAGGTATATTTCTCGCTTTAATGAAGTGTTAAAATTAAGCATGTATGATTTGGAATGTTTTATGTTATGCAAAAGTGGTAAGTTATAATGCCCCAACGATTATATTAAAGAAAGGAAAAAGAGTAATATTAAAGAGGAACTTTGAGTGGAACTTGTGGTCATACGACAGGTTAAGAGTGCAACTGGTAACATGGCAATGGTATGATTAAATAGGAGAGGTATGTATAAGACATAGTTGATGAAGAAATTACACCTACTGTATTACGAATACTAGGTGTCAAGAGGAATCCATAAGATATGAATGACTTATAAGTAAGAAGAGATAGTACAGTATGAGGGGATGAGTGATGCTGCTAGGCACAATTAGTGTTGTATTAATGTTTAAGAACCCTTGAGGGAGGTATCGATATATCATATGTAATTCTGTTAAGATAATTTTTGGAGCATTACGGAAGAGACTTAAAAAAAAAAGAAGTTCTGATAGAAATTTTCAGTTGGACAATAGCAAACGACTATGTTTATGTGGTGAGTGTTTAGCAACCTTAGAAGTGTTTGTTAATGAGACATCGATGTGATTAGATGGGAGTTGTAACTTTCCCTCGAGATAAGACATGGAAAGGATATGTATGTATTTAAATATGACTTTAAAGTGTAAATATGCTAACGATTTGCGAGCAGAAAGAGATAAAGTAGGAATTATGGAAATGGAAAAGAGTATCAGTTATAAGGATGATGAATCTTAGTGTCTAAAGGGGATAGGATACGGAGATTCGCCAAGGATAGCTATTGTTTTGAATGTTAAAAAGGGATACGATTGGTTAGAAGAGGAAGAACGATGTATGTTACTCAATGAGCTAGATATTGATGCGGGCCTTTTTATCGTATAGAGTATGTTGGCAAGGATGTGATACAGAGGTACGAGTATAAGGACATGTAAAACATGAGTTAATTCGCAGGAATGTATAAGACGAAGGTAAGACTAAGGTACGGAAATTCCCTCCAGAAGTTTTATTATCACAAGATTATAGAGTTAGTAACACAAGGCTGAATAGCTAATGGGAAGTGAGTGATGTTTTAAAAGAATCATTACCATGACGAGCATTGGATGAGTTTGAAGTCGCAAATTGATGCAAAAAACACACTTCATTGATGGGATGAACTTGTAGTCTAAAAGAGACTTTCCTAAGGAACGGGACTGTATGTAATGAAGAACAGGAGGAACGTTAACAACCAAGGCGAATTTTTGAGAGAAATTTTGTGCTAGATACCATTATAGCGATGAAATGGGAGAGCGGGTAATAGGAGGAGATGGTTTCTAGATGGATGAGAAGGAAATTTTGAAGATCTCCTTGATGGAAAATTAGGCGCATTCAAGGCTAGTACGTCCATGAGAATATGTGACTCGCTACAGGTATGTGCAACTGACCAGATGGATTTAGACGATAAACAGTTACGGCTAAGAGTAGTCATGGAAATTACTGGAGTAAGTACTTGCGGAAAAACAAAGTTAAATGGGATGTCAACTATAGAGTAGTGGATTAACTCCCTAAGGAGGAAAGACGAGACGACAAGTATTGGATCAGGAGTAAGCTTAGTAAGAAGATGGAAATATAATGATAAAGGAATTGGAAACTATCTCAACGAGCTATTACGCTTGTAGACCGATGAAATGTAGGGACGATTTGATGATAAACATAACTAGTCAGTCATATGCACGACTAAATAAAGATTGGAAGACAGTACTCTAAGGAAGGATTGCTTGAAGTTTCAAGGTAAGGATGTGATAGGAAGTTCGATAATGAAGAAGAAGAGGAGGATTGAGTATGATGGTACTCGAAGTAAATAATGGATTAAGATAAAAAGTTAAGTAAAAGAGCCACCGCGAGCTTTTCGTATGGATATGAAGTTTCAGCATCGCAGAATGGTTGGGGAAGCATTGTACAGGAAAAGCCTTAAAGGCAAAAACATTCAAGTCAGAATCTAGTAACGTTTTTTCGAGGGAAAAATGCGGAGTTATCAATTGAGGAGGATTGAATTGAAGATGAACTATTCAAAGGAATGCGATTATTTGACGGTAACAGCCTACCATGAAAATGAATAAATGTGTATGATTGTATAGAAGTGAAAGCTTATGATGATGCGAGAATTCCACAGATCGAATATTCAGGACATAAAGGAATTATAGTCGCATTGTAAGTAAATAAATTTTAAAAAAAAAAATGGGCCTAAATGAAGAATTGAAGGCTAGTGGCGATAGTGAAAAGGGTAATAGGAAGTAAGTTCGTGTAAGACAGCTTCATGGCATTAAGATGAATAAGGATAGACTTGGTACCGAAATGGATATGTTTATTCTGGAAGGTAACAGAAGGGTAAAGGATTACATACCGCAGAGATGATAAAAGTATATGAGAGGCTTGCTAAGATCACTACAGAGCTTCAAATAGTGAAGTGTAGCATAGTCAAGGATAGTAACAACAAGGTATGATATATGTTGGGAAACTTGAGCAAAGACATCGCATCGTGGATATGGTATATCTCTTAAATCAAAGCTCGAAAAAGGATTCATGAAAGGAGTACCTTAGCAAGATGGATTCCTAAGATACCAAATCGACTTTATATTAAATATAGAAAGGGTAGATGGTTTATTTAGAGGCGACAAAGAGGTATCAAGATCTTGTTGGATCGGGAAAAAATTATTATAGAGTTCGCGGTCCATTAATAAATAAATAGGAGCCTAAAAGACCGAGGAAACACATGTCTATGTCATTGAGGAATGAAGGAATGAATGATCAGTATGGATTTTATAATTGTAAGGAATTAGGCAAGATATATATGGAATTATTCGGCTACCTAATATTTTGTTTACCCGGTGAAGATGTCCAGTTCTCTACTAGTACCTGAGGATCAATGTATTCAAAGAAACCTGAAGAATATAGATTACCCCAGTATTGTTTTCCACCTTGAGATAAGTGGGTAGTAGAGCACACCTTTCAGACGCCCCAAGATACGTTATGAGCATGTATATTAGACCTTTGAAGAAAATTGAAACGACCAATTAGTGTGGATTGAATTTGTCTATGGTTCTAGTCACCATTCCAATGTTCAGATGTCTTGTATGAAGCTATATAAGAACAAAAGAGTATCAGACGGTTTGAGACTTGGAATTTCATTCTGAAGAGATTTATGAGATTTGATAAGGAAGACAAGTTTACCTTAGATACTTTAGAATTCATGAAATTATACGCAGGATGGGCCAAATTTAGATTGGGAATCTATATATCCAGTCTTTCATAGGTCTGTGCTTCGTAAATATGTTGGAAGTCTTCTAGAGTTGTGCCAGTTGATGATTTTCAAATTACAAAACAATTATCGCTTGATAAAGTTTCTACTACCCTATCAGGGATTGAGAACCAAAGAGGTAACCTTGGTAAAAGTATTATAAAAGAATGTGAACGTAAAGGAGATGACTTGAGAGGCTGAGGAAGATAGGAGATTCAGATATCCGCGCTCGTTTTAAACCAGAATGGATCCAGACAGGGACACCATTGCCTTCAGGTCCGTAGTGTTTCAATTTTCATGATTATTGTCGTGTGAGGCCATTGTTGTTATTGCTTGTTGTAGCCCTGTATGGCGTTGCATATTTTGGGTTGTTGTGACATGTTGGTAGTACTATAGATACAGGGGAAACTCTGCCAAAATTTTTATAGAATTCCTAAGAGTTTAACATTCGAGGATGAATATTTCTAAGGAGGAAAGGATATTACACCTCGTAAATTTTCGCGTCGTCGTAAGTAAACTAATGTGATTCCAGAGAGGCTATGATACCCCTATAAAGGTAAAGAATACTTTTAATAAGTGTTACATAAGTATTTAAAGGTTCTAAGATCAAGCGAATCGAAGAAATTAAATTTGTCGCAACTTTGGAAAAATTTGGCAGAATTCTGGATAGGATTTTTGGTCCAACTTCAGGGAGGCATATCTCCTAGAATATGAAGAGTTATGGAATCCATAATCTATGTAAATTGAAGTTCAGGAAGTTATCTTCCCAATGCAATTTATAGATTGCAAATCGGAGAAATACAGTAAGAGTTATGGTCTGTATAAAATATTACGATCTGTTTTTTGAATTACGGCAAGTAATTCGACCGTAATTTGAATTACGGTCAGTAATTGGTGGCCATAAAATTTGAGGCGGTGAGTTTCCAGAATGTTATAATTATGATTCCCACTTCATTTTATTTCATTTTAACATAACGCCAAGTCCTAGAAAGCCCTAGAAACCTCTCCAAACATATTTCCAAGCCTTAACCAAAGATCAAAGTGAATATTAAAGTGGTTAGGGTTTCCAAGTGAGGTCTACACTTGTATCCTCTTCTTGAAGATGCTTGGGTGAGTATTTCTTAAGGAGGAGTAACCTTGGAATTGAAGTGTTCTTGAATTTGAGGTGAAATGTCATCTTAGTTCCATGCTTATGAATTTATTTGGTAATTATGTTAAGATTTGAGGAGAGGAAATTGGAGGAAAAGTTCAAATAAGAATTTGATGATATTTTGAGTTGTAAATTAACTTGAGCTATAATTATTAATATTTTATGAGTATAATCTTGCTACGAGGGATAATAATAATGATGAGGAAGTGTTGTATACACGTGTATAAGGAATTGTGTTGAAGTTGTTGTTATGGATTGATTATGAAAGGAAGTTTGGATTGATTTGAGTCCAATTTTAATATTAATCTCTCGGCTATGGTATTGTTGATGTTATTATTGTTGTTTGGGAGTTGTTTTAGAATTTGGCGGAAGTAGGTGATATAGGGGAGATGTTGCCCAAATTTTGTTAGCTCACCTAATAGTCTAGTTTGATCTTATAAGCATTTCAATGACTTACCCTTAGTGTGAATCATCTTGAATGTAGATTTACAAGCTCGGGAGGATAGGCGTTAAGTAAATTAAGGAGACGACAAGGTATGTTAAGGCTAACCCTTTTTTTCTTAAGGCATGATTCCTTTGTTATGAACTTACACACGATATCCATAATATCCTTATTCCTAAAAATGCTAGAAACTCATGATTCTCAAGGTTCTCATGATATTATTGAGTTTGTTTCATGATTATTGATTTTATTCATTGTTGTTGATCTCATCTTATAATAATTATTCTTTCAAGGTGAGATATAGCGATGATGATGTTTCCATAATAGAAATCGGAGGTTTACCGACCTTACATCACTCTCATAGACTTATAGCTTTTATTGGGCTCTCATGCATGCTTTATATATATGTGTGTATTTTCTCACACCGTGCCGCGCTATAGTCGGCCGGGTAGGCGCGTAGATACGCACACCACTACAGTGGGCAGCTTATGATATCATCCCGGATGTAGGATGCCCGGATACAGGATGATGATGATATGATGATAACACCGTGCCTCTATGGCCGAGCAGTATACTATATATATGTATGTATAAGATGTTTTTCTAAAGCTAGGCATGCATGACATCCGCCTTAAGAGGCATTCAGATGTACAGGTTATTCCTCTTATCTCATGTTACTTTTTATATCTCTTCTTATGTTGTTATTCATGACTTACATACTCAATACATTATTCGTACTGACGTCCTTTTGTTTGTGGATGCTACGTTCATGGCTGCAGGTAGGCAGAGAGACGGATCGGATTCTTAGGTGCTTTATCAGCAACTTCTCAGGAGCGCTCCATTTGCTTTGGAGCTGCAGTCTAGTGGTATTATACTTTTATGTACATATTTGGGGCACATCGAGGTCCTGTCCCATCCTTATTATGTTGTGCATTCCGGTGGAGGCTCGTAGACAGATATGTACAGCTAGATGTTCTGTGACTTTCTCGGTCCCTCTTGTGTTGTATCATTATTTTGTAGCCTTGTCGGCACGAGTACTTGAGACTAGCTTGATGACGTATATATGTATGTATATTATCCTTTGGGCTTGGGTCCCATACAGTTATGATATTTATGAGTTAGCATGATGGCTCACTCAGGTATGGCTATGAGATGTATGTATGTGTGTATGTGGTGCTCGGCAGGTGTCCGTCATGGCCCTCTGGTTGGGTCATGACACCAGTCGATTCCTCTACACTAATCATCCATTTAAGCCCGACAAACCACAAAACAATATCCACACTTCTCCTCAAATCTAAATGGAACAACCAGTAACTCCTCAGGTCATTAACCCTTCGCATTCACCACTAATTGAAGTCATTTCTATCAGTTGATTACTAAATTCTCAGAAGTTTACAACTTAGTCAATTTTACCGATCAAACGATGTGAGCAGTCTTTTAACATCATCGAGCTTATATCAAGAATAACCTTTTGCACCAGTTGCAGCCTTATCTTGACAACTATGCCAGATACCAATTTTTCCCTTCCCAATCTCTCGAAAAGTATTCATGTCCAAGATATTTTAAGAAGTTTTGCTTCGCTACACACTTTCCACAGAAGCTTCCTTCATGTCCTTATTGTCAACTTCTTTTCTTTATTACCTGCGATCACAATACATTTGCCCAATTCGATGGCCATCACCGAACTTACACTTGTTCTCACATACTGAAGTTTAATACTCTATTGCTGCTGAACCGTCGATCCGCCATCAATACACCAGTGTCATGCACATCATCATTATGCCTCGACGAAGCTGAAGTCAAACCGATCATATCATCGAGCAACCCACTATTGTTAAGCCATCAATGCACCTTGTCACTTCCGAGCAACCCAACACTGAATCATGAAGACCCTATAGCCCTCTGAACTATCTTTCCCATTTCTCATGAACTCTCACAATAAATGAGTCTAATCGCGACTCCACACAATAGAATCCTTAGACCATCACTATAGACTGAACTTGATCACTTTCCCGATTTGATCACTTTCCCAAATAAGAATAACACATCTCACACCAAACCACCACACGTCATAGATCAACCATTCACATAAGAATTTAAGGATGAGTGTCCACCCTCCGCGGGTGATTAAGATAAGAAAGTTCAGATACCAATTGAAATAGACTAGATACCAATTTGAATGAAGTCGCACGAGAGAATGAAAGAATTGAAAGTTTCCAAAATGTCCTATAGCTCACAGATAAGTCCAGAGCTCATCATACCGATCCACGAGACTTTGCTAGACACGCTCTTGTATTATAGACTAGGTATCCTAGGGCTCTGATACCAATTTGTCACGATCCAATTTCACAAAGTTGTGTGGGCACCTACCTTTCCCACCTCGGTAGGCGAACCCTTAACTCAATATTCACAATAATAGAAAATAGCGGAAGAAGTAAAATAGCGAAAACCTCAAAATATAAGATAAATAAGACAATGCGGAAGTAAATAAAATTCGCCCCAGTATCTGGTCTGGTCATACAAGAGGTTCTAACTAAATACTACAAGTCTAAATCACAAGTGTACATCAATAGTCTCAAAAATATGTCTTAGAACGGAAGTAAAGACATAGTAGATAGAGGGTCTTCGGGCAGCGAACATCCACATGCTCACCCTGTAAGACTCGAATCGGCAAATCCTCGAAACAATCAACCACGAGGAGTAGAAGTTGCTCTCTTCTAATACTCTGCATTCATAAAAGAATGCAACAAGTGCAGATCAGTACAAACAACAAGTACTGGTAGGTATCATAGGCGAACTAAGTTTAGCTAACACATATCAAGTCAATACAATAAGATAAACAGGTAATCAATCAAGGTATAAGTCAAACACAAGCCAGAAATCAAGTACACGTCATCACCTAGGTTATAGCATCTAAACCCAATTGTGTCAAGTCTCACATATTCAGTCTGAATCCGTATATCACAAATACATCACAAGAATATCACAACTGAAGCCAAGTTCAAAGCAATGCAACAATGTATGAAATGTATATGCAATGCAATGCTGTGTACACATGTACTCCAGACGAAATTATCGACGTCTCGGTAGCACGACCCATGGGGGACCCGCGAAGTCCATGTACTATGTCGCTCCGTAACACATATCCTAGTATTTCGAAAACAACATAGGTCACATCATCACTCCCTATCAAATGTACCTTATATATATATATATATATATATGCAAGATGAGGGTTCAATGTATGATTCAAGTATGCAGATGACAACAACAAGATCTCTTATCAACACTCATTCCGCTCCGAGACATGACCTCTAATCACGGACTCTCACCTCTCTTTCTCTCTCTCCGGCAAAGACCTTAGAGGCTACACTCTCTCATTTATAATTATTAGTACCATAACCATGCAATATCAATGTATCATGGAAATGAGTATGAATATGATGCAATGCAATATTAACAACCAATTCAATCCCAACAGCATCACACAGCGCACAAAAGTAATATCATGAAAAGGCTACATAATAAGTGGTAGTAGAACACTATTCTCGTATCAAACATCAACAAGTAAGATACTACAATATCATGAAAAGGCTACACAAGCCATATAGAACACTATCCTCGTATCAATCATCAACAAGTAAGATACTACAATATCATGAGCAAGATATGTCAATAGCCTCTAATATCTGCTATCACCACGTGACATCAAGCCAACAGCAATAGAACAAATCAAGTCACAACACAATAGGGTGGCTAGCCCCAATCACACAATAGGGCCCAAAAAAACACAATATCAAACTCAACATCATACCCGAAGGTTTACATGCTTTCTCCAACAAATATATGCTTCGCTAAACGAAGTCTCACCATAGGATAAGTCGCAACCTACCTAGAAAGCCGAACAGCAATATCACTAACAATCACACCTGAGCTTTTCCTTTCCTTGAGCCTCGAGATCAAGAAAGTCTATGGATATTTGAAATCTAGATTATAAATCATAAGATCGATGCGTATATTTCTATCATTCAAATTGGGTCAAAACCAACCCTAGAATTTAGGGAAACGGGGCCCATAAGGGAAAAACGGGAAATTCAGGGATAAATTATCCAGTTAAATACTAGGTGATCAAAATCCGTCAACTAATTGCTAAATTAACTCAAGGATTCATCCAATTTCGAAATCCAAGCAAAACCCCCAATTTTGGTATAAACCCTAACTCTTAAATTCAAGAATTCATCACTCATAACGGAAGGCATATGATTGACAACCTTAGATACATCATATTCTCGCATAAACCTAATTAATTTCATCATTTAAAGCAACTTAGGAAATCTAACCAATTTAATGAACTTCTCAAGAAAGATCCATTAAACCTTCTTCATGAAAAACCCCAATTTCCTATTTTAGAAATCATGGACTAAAGCTTAAACTAAGAGAACGAATCAAAGGGAAATACTTAGATTATGGGTTAGACCTTACCCCATGGAAGAAACTTGAAGAACAACCTTGAATTCTCCCAAACCCAAGCTTTCAAGATGAGAAAAACCCAAACAACATTAAAATAGCAAAAACGCCCAGCTGTTCTGCCTCGTTTCTAGCGCCAAATGATCCCAAAACTTGCTTTGGATACCTTCAATGGATTCCTTGTGAAATTCCAGTCAAGTTAGTCTTTTGAATCACTCCATTTGACCTTATAATGAAGGAGATATGTTGGTTTCAATATTTGGAAAAATGCAGATTTTTAAATACCAATTCAGTGGCAATTTCGTAATTAATCTGAAAAATCTGGCAACCCAATTCTTAGTAAAATGACTATAATTCCCTTATACGATGTCGAAACTTAATGATTTCAGTTGCTATGGTTTCAAAATTATGATACAGATATAATGGTTTAGTCGAAACACGAACCAAAGGTCGTTTGCTCAATATGGTACCCTTTATGCTCAAATCGATCGTCGAAACCGAAAACAATCACCGTACAACCCAAAATTATCCAAAACTCATCGGAATCTAACCAAACTTTGTGGACATGTCCAAAATCATCATACAAACTTATTAGAACTTTCAAAAACATCGACACGAGATCATCTTGACTCGATGTTGACCGTGGTCAACTCCAATTCTAACTTAAAGTTTCTCAACCAACGACCCAAATCACACTCGAACCCTTCGGGAACCAAACCAATGACACCACTAAGTCATAAATCACCCTCCAGACCTAATGGAACTGTCGAAATTCTCTTACGGGCACGTTTAGCCAAAAGTCAACTTCGAGTCAAATGATTTTCGCTTTAAGATCAAATTTTTTAAAAGTCATTTCAAAATCCAAAATGGTGCCTAGGGAACTATGACACCGGTCCTCGCAAGTCAAAACAGTACTAACAAGGCTCGGAGATGAGTCAACAGGGGCAAAACAGTAAAAACGCAATAACGACCAAACGGGACATTACATGAAGTCAAGACGTGATTCTCTCTTCACTCCTCCATTTACTAACATACTTTACAACAAAAACAATGAATTTTTTTTTACAAGCGCCCACCTTCTGATGCGGGTATTTCATTTCAAGTACAATTTACAGGAACCCACCTTCTAATGCGGGTATTTCATTTCAAACACATTTTACAGGCGCCCACCTTCAAATACGGGCATTTTAATTTCAGTCAGCCGCCCACTTTCTAATGCTAATATTTTAAATTTCAGTTCCGACACCCACCTTCTAATGCAGGTAATTTCAGTCAGGCGCCCACCTTCGAATGTGAGTTTTTTAAATTTCAGTTCAGGTGCCCACCTTCTAATGTGGGTATTTTAATTTCAGTCAGGAACCCACTTTCTAGTGCAGGTATTGTAATTTCAGTCAAGCGCCCACCTTCTAATGCAGGTATTTCATTTCAAGTACATTTTAGAAGCTCCTACCTTCTAATGCTGGTATTTTAATTTCAGTGAAGCACCCACCTTTTAATGCGGGTATTTTAAATTTTAGTCAGGCGCCCACCTTCTAATGCAGGTAGTTTATTTTCAGTAAGGCACCCACTTCAAATACGGGTATTTTATTTTCAGTCTAACGCCCACCTCCTAATGCGAGTATTTTATTTTTAGTCAGGCACTTACCTTCAAATACGGGTATTTTAGTTTTATTTATTACGGGCTTCAAATATGGGTATTCCATTTCAAAGCTCTGGCACCGAACTAGAGTATGCATCAGGATCTCGGCACACAGCATGAGATTTCATTTCATTTCAAAGCTCCAGCTCACAAACCGGAGTATGAATCATGGTCCTCACACATAATTCAGGATCCCTCTAAATTCAAAGCTTCAACACACAGCCTGAAGTTTTCATCAGGATCCCGACATACAACTTTGTAGTCCAATTTAATCCATGGCTCTGAGTTCGTTTGCTCTTATAGCACTAAATCATTTTCCTTCCTAGCAAGGTTTCCTGAACTACAATCGGTCTGACTCCCATCTCAGGGATATGTAGGTATCTCTAATTCAAGCACGACCGTCCTTCGTCTACACTTGCTAAGACCATTCCAACAAAACTGGGGCAAAATTTTGATCAGACGATCAAAATTTGGCACAACATCCATTAGTTATCACCTTTCGAACTACATTGACCTGATTCTTGTGATGAACGAGATATGTAGGAAACTTTATGCAGAGTTCGGTCACATCGGAGCGGAAATCATTCTTTCCCCAGGAAGTATACAATCTTGCACCCTCCTAGCATCTCGTAGCTCAACACTGGGGAAATTTGGATGCGATGACATAGGTACGTAAGCGTTTTTTAGCCCTGAACAATCCTTCCCTTTTTTTCATCTTTCTTCATCAAACCCCACTGACGGACGGAGGGTATTGTAAAAGCCCAACCAATGTCTGACTTCTTTCTCTGTACATATCCTTTTAGTAATTCTTTGCCAAGCCAAAATAGGTTACACATCAACGTCATTTCCCGAAAGATCTTTCATCATCTTCGGTCAAAGAGGGACAAGTTGTTGACAACTAATTTTGGCTCGTCGTGCTTAAAATTAAAGTTTCGAAGAGGCCTGATTTGTTAAAGAGCACTGAACAACATTTTTACACATTTTTACATTTTTTGATAATTTATTGATGATTATCCTTATTTTAGGAATTTTATCAATTTATTGTCATTTTTAAGAATAATTATATTTGCACATGTACAGTGTAATACTACGATTTTTGTGCAATTAATAATTATTTCTTAATTTTATAGCAAGTACATTTTGATATCTTATACATTAATATTTATATTTTTATACTTACATTATTATCTATACCTGTATTAATTAACCATATATAAGTACAGTCCGTGGAAAATCGGAGCAATTAATTCTTAAACACAGAGCAAGAATTCAATCAAGTCAAGGTCATGCCACCTCTTAAAAAATTGACATTTCAGGTGATGGGTTGGGTTCTTCATCCATTGGTTAATACATCTTTACACATTAGCTAAAAGAGGTAAAGGAGACAAGGGGGTGCATTCTTTTATTCTTTGGACAAAACAAGAGGCCATTTTGTATTATAAAGGAAAAGAGAGGGGTTAATTTTATTTACATCTTCTACACACGCATTCTCCTCTAAACCCTACACATTTTCTTTCTGCCCTCACTTTTCACGTAGCTGCCGACCACCACCCTCATTGCCACCGCCAACGACGCTCCAAACCAACTCCATCACTGCTTCAATGACCCCAATCCCTTCCCATCTTCTTCTCTCTTCTCCTTAGTTCTTCTCTCCCTACTGCTCCATTGAACCAAAGCAGCTGCAAATCACCGCGAAACTGCTACCACCAGATCCGCTATCCTCACCACCACAATTCCACCAAAACAACCCCCTTCATATTATTCGATGCTTTGGTGAACCGGAGCAGCGTGCCACGACACCACCACTCTCCCTTCTCCCTCTGTTTTTTCGCTACTGCCTTGCCCGGAGTTTCGCCGGAGATTGTTCTCTGATGACCATGGCTGCCCTATTTTTGCCTACTTTTGCTACCACTGCTATGTTACATTAAACCATTGCTACGTTTATCGCTATCTTTTAATAATTTTGTGTTGCCTTAACTGTTTAGGAAAATCTTTGGCGCTGTCTTTGCATTTGTCGGGCGTATTCTGCGAGTTCATTATTTTATTTAGTTATTGCTGCTGTTGTAATCTAGCTAGCTAATTTTGCTACCGGTTTTAGACTACATTCATCACTGTTACACTACATTTGGACTGATTTTAAATTTTTTTGACTAAATTAATGTTGGTTTTGTGCCCAGAAAATACTTTTGGCGGCCCATGGTATTGTTACCTTTTTTTTATCGCATTTATTTAAATTCATTTGGGTGATACTAAACCCAAATGGCCGATGAAAAAATTTCCGTCTGATTTCCTAGACCTTCCTTGTACAAAAGACAAGTTTTTATTTTAAGTTTATTTATTATTTCTTTAATTAATTCGGTAGTTATTTATTCTCTTACTAACATTTTTACGAAGTGTTTATACAGGTGCCGGAGATACATCTCAAAGACGACGCTTGGAAGGAACCTGAATCACTGTTAGTATTTACTTTCCGCGTTCTATAAAATTGTACAGAACATAAACTCGTCATATAGTGGAAACTTTATTTTTGAAATGACAGACCTAAAACATTTATTTACTTGTCGCCATGTTTGTTTAACTTAAAATTTACCATTCGTTTTAGGCAAGACATAGGCTGTAAATGCTTTCATAAATGGATTAAATTAACTCGGTAAAGTACTCGGCGAATTAATTTACACTTTGGAGTTTAGAAAAAAACATTGTCCATCCTTTATTTCAAAACACATTTTCCCCTTTCTTTACTAATATTCTTTTTGTGCATTTATCCTAATCATTAAATACTGAGCCCTTCTAAAAATAATTCTCTCATAAATATTCTATAACTGGTTTTCTGCCAAAATATTCTTTTTCATTCTTTAATTATTATTTAAAACAAAATCATTCTTTAAATTAAAACAAAATGATTATTTTGTACTCTTTCATATATATATATATATATATATATTCTTTATTTATACACTAATTACATACATTCTTTTCTAGACATAGATATACATTATTTATATACTTGGTATATATATTTTACATATCCTCTTATACTTTATTCATACATTCTTTAATTCATATAGTTGTATACCTTATTTACACTAATTGATATACCTTTTGTACTAACATATATGCACTCCTTTTATTAACAGATATACTTTTATAACTTACGAGGTACATTTTTTATACTCATGTATACATAGCTTTTAATATATATTCTTTATAAATACTTGATACTTGATATAAATATATTTTTATACATTGTATATACTTAGCATATAACCACCTAGAGTAGATTTTAATGTAATCACTAAAATACGAAAACATGTAATAATAATGATAAACAGATAGATAATCCCCCTCTAGTGTTCAGTTAAACTAAGTTTAAGGATTGTCTTCGGACAGGCTCTGAGGAATGCTTAAAACCTTCCCCTCGGGGTAAATAAAACTCTTATCTAGAATCTCATAGGTTTCCAGGATTATAAACGGAGTAGATACACAAATGCATATGGATTTCCTGATTTCCCATAAAATTAGGTGGCGACTCTAACCCTTTTAAAATCATTTAGAAGAACTGGGAAGTTGCAAACTATCTTGGAACCATTCAAAATAGGGCGTAACACACCACTGTAGCAATCCCGCCATAGCGAGGAGATGGTCGCCGCCACGAGAGTCGGGAAATTAATGAGGACCGCTGTAGGGAGACCGCTGCAATGAAACATTGACCGCTGCAGCCGTCGACAGAAGGCAAAAACTGACTTTTATATCACAAATTTTGAAGCCATTCCCAACATAACACCAAAACAATTCCCAAGAACAGTAAGAGGCAATTTTCTAAGGCTTAGGCATTACTCATCATGGAAGGTAAGTTCTAATCTCTACGTAGTTCATTCCCTATTCTTCTTTAAGTTCCATGATTAGCCTAAGGTCTTCTAATGGTGAATGAAAGATTAGAACCCTAGAATTAGTAAATCCTTTAATAATGAATGGGTTGTTGATTTTATCATTGTTTATTCATCTAGGAGTGTAGTGTATCACTTTCTAGGATGAGAATTGATTACTTATGGTGGAAATTGCATGTTGAGACCTAGGTTTCTAATAAAAATGAGAAATTTAGGATAAAACTGCTTGAAAAGGGATTGAATCGATTGGAAACCCATGAATTGGAATAGTGTGATTGTTGGGATGGAAATTATGATAAGTTCATCACTAAATGATGGTTTCATCATTTGAAAAGGGTTGAAGTAATTGGGTTTTCTTTCCCAATTGTTGTTCTTTTTAGAGTAAATGATCCATTACTCACTTAGTGTTATATTGCTAGACTTTGAAAGTTCTGAAGCTTTGCAAAAGGGAAAAGCTCTTGCGGAGTAACTTGCATTGCTCCAGTTCTGCATTTGAGGTAGGTTACGGTCTATTTGAGTTAGACTTTGATTAGTTGAATGTATATGTAATAGAATTGATGGGAGAAAACATGTATAAGTCTTCGGACATGAAGTCTGATTGGGAATTCCTAGGTTGGTACTGATCGATTGATTATGTGGGCTTGTTGCCATTACTTTATGTACTGAAACCTAAGGTGTATTTGTTGTGTTATAAGAAGGAAGGAGTTCATGTATACTCTTCTTGTTAATTAAGATGATTACATATTCACTATGTTGATGAGTTAATTTGAGTCTTGATATGACTTGTGGCTTGATGCCTTATAATTGTTGACATGATATTATTGGCTGATCATATTCCATATTGACTATGGGACTGGAAATATGTTGAGATTCATATTTTGATAAGATACAGAAAGAATGCATATAGAAAGGAGCATTTCTAGTTATGGCTAGTGATCCGAGGTCAGTTCCGGAGCGAGTGGTACATGGACACCATCAGTGTCACGACCCAAACCGATGAGTCATGACGAGTGTCTGACCTCTAGTGACCAAACACCCCTAAACACGTATCTGAAACATACTGAACATCAAAGTCCCGTAAATGGCATAAACTGATCTCATAAGAGGGAAACATCAGAACTCTGTACAATCTGCATATATATACACAACATGCGGAAGAAGAGTGCAAGCCAGCTAGGCTGCTACATATACTTTACACAAAACAATAGAGGCCGACAAGTCTACATCATCTGACTACTACATACAACTGTCTACAAACCTCTATTGGAATGAAAGCTGTAGAAAGGACGGGACAGGGCCCCCCGTCATACCCATATGCATACATATCTCAAAAGGGTGGCATACCAAAACTAACTATAGCTCCAGATCAAACGGAGCGTACTGACCATTGCTAGATCTAGAGGTCCTACTGAGCTGGACCACCTGTCTGTCTCCCCGTACCTGCGGGCATGAACGCAGCCCCCCGAGCAACGAGGAGTCAGTACGGATAATGTACCGAGTATGCAAGGCATAAGAGCAACATATATACATAAGAATCATGGATAAGATCTGAACTCATAAACTGAAATGACTGACTGCATGTACTTGTATGAACTAGCATCTGCCTAAGTCTGCATAAATTTGTATAACTGATAATGCCTCTTTGGGCACATAATATGCATGCTCATGCCTATCAATGATGGTCATGCATCTATATATGTGTGCGTATATAACGCCTGATATATGTGTGTATATAACGCCTGATGCATGTGCGTATATAACGCCTGTAAAGCCTTTATGGCATCTCATCATCATAGTGGTAATGCGTGTATAACGCTTATATCTCTTCTCATACTTTACATATATCTAATATTCGCGTATATAACGCCTTATGGTCACAGGTAAATGTACATAAATATATAATGAATGTAATGCATGAATAAACTGTATGCACAAAGATGGATACATAAGAATAGACCCATGAATAGAAGGATCACTCATAGACGGGGTACACGAACACCAAAGACTGAAGTACCTCTAATGCTTCTAAGAGTAGAGTAATATGGAAGCTCGCTTACTTGCTTGTTGGATCATATCATAGGATCATGCCAAAAGAAGGAAAGAAGGATCTTAGCATACCTTGAAGTATACTCAATCGTCCAACTCCTAGCTCTCGAACTTGCAAGTCTACAATTAAGATAACATAGGGCTTAATTAGGCTATTTACCTCACTTATTAATCATTTTAAACACGAATAGAGCTTGACAATTTATGGGCAACATTTTCCTTATAAGCTTAACAACTCTTCAACTTCTCATTCGATCCAACATCAACCACAATACCCATAACATGATGACAACATATATATATATATATATATATATCAAAATATACTTAAACCTATTCCCAATCATCTCTTAAAATAACCCCAAGTCACCATCTTGTCCTTCATCACCTTACCACTCCCACAAATACCTTCTCTTTACTTAGTTCACTAAAACTCTTGATAATAAACTCAAATGCTAGGGTAGAAATCATTTACATACCTTGAGGGGTCAAAAATCCCAAGAATCCCTTCACTTCAACTCCCTAAGCTTCACAACCTTGAAGAAACCCTAAAAGCAACCATCTCCCTTACAAGCTTGGGTTTACGGGGCCCAGGCCTTGTCAAATCTTCACTAATATGATGAAAAATATTGGGAGAGAATATATTAGGGTTTTTCTGATTTGGAATGGAGGAAAATATGAAATAAGGCCGTGAACCACCTATTTATACTTGGAAGCCAAAAAGGCTACAGCGGTCCGGTTTGGCCTGCAGATACAAGGCTACGGGACCCTGTCGATGCTGCACATCGACGGTCCATCGACCATGTCGACGAATGGTCGATGATGACTGGTGTTCTGTAGATTTCTCTGATTCAGTTCAAATCGCGTCGATTCGATTCGTTCAACTTCTAACTCTATAAATTGCCAGGAATATCTGTTAGTACCCTCGTACATGGGGTAAGGAAATTTATACCTCCAAACTCGGGCTCGGGTTTCTATTCCAAAGGCATACCCGGCTAGGAAACTATAGGTTCTACTACTACGAACTCGAGGGGTGTAACAATCGGTCCCCTGCAAGTCATGGATAATTAGGCAAACATTACCATTTGGCATGTGTGTACACATTTGAGATACTATTATTGTTGCATTACATTGCATCGAACTTATATTATTCCTGTTAATGGTTGTAGCTGGACTTATCTTATTCCTGTGTTGGCTGATTTCTGTTGATGACATTATTTGGTTATGTGATGTTGTGCCTATATAGCTATCTTGTTAATTTTATGAAAGTATGCATGATACTAATCTCAGTCGGCCTATGATATCTATTGGTACATTTGTACTGATACTACCTTGCTACACTTTTGTTTGAGCGCAGATTGTGTGCCAGAGGCATTTTTCAGACCTCACATCTAGCTTGAGGCTATTTTCCGTTTAGCTCAGAGGGTTAGCTCCTATCCATGCCATGCTGCCTAAAGATATTTCTTATTATGATGTCTACTTTCATTCCAGACATTATTTACAATTATAGACAGTTGTTCATTCTTTAGACAATTATGTTTAAAGTCCTTGTACGATAACTTTCGGATTTTGGGGTTGTAATAGTTAGATTTCATCACTTTTATTTATTGATGGAATGACTAGACAGATTTATGATTTAATTCTAGTTATTGATTTATAATTGTTTAAATGGTTTGATAATTGGGAAAGGGGATGGTTCGCCCACTAGGAGAATTAGTGTGGTTCGCCCCCGTTTGTGATTCAAGAACTCTAAATTATTACATAACATTATTGGAGGAAAAAAATTAGGTGTCAATAGCATCTACGTTCATTCATGTATTCTTGACTGTTTACTTGGCCATTTCATACACTTCATTTGATCTTTCTATCTATTAAACATGTTGCATGACTGTACTAGAATGCTTATCTGCTCTACTTGTTGATTTCGTTCAATTTATATGCGTGACCTAATCGTTGTCAGGCTATGATGCTTACGAGTACTTGTGTTGTACTCATACTACTCTTGTTGTACTTTTTCTTTACTTGAGTGTAGAGTTCATAACTGGTTCCACTTATCGACCTCACGAGTGATTCTGAGGCCTTTTTGTTGAAGATTCAGGGTGAGCCACTTGCCGGATCCTGTAGCCCAAATTTCCCTCCATTGCCATTTGTCTTTTGATTTCACAGATAAACTTATTTATACATTCTAGACTTGTATTTAGTTTTTGGATATTGTACTGTATTAGAGCTGTTGTACTAGCTTCAGACCAGATCTTTTGGGTTGTAGTATTTCATACTTCCTGTCACGACCCAACTAGTGGGCTATGACGGGCACCCGGAGCTGCCTACTGAGCACCACTCATCATGTTATCTATCATACTTACCGTGGACATACATCATTCTCAATACAAGACTTATCATGATCCAATCTCCAAATCTCCCAAAACAAGTCTATATGCATAAGCCCACGAGGCTACAAAATAATGTACAAAATATTCACTGAAGAAATCTCACAACATGTATTACCCACACATAAATATCTACGAGCCTCTAACTGAAGTTCGGAAATCATACGGATGGGACAGGACCCCGCCATGCCCCAAATATGTGCACAAAAGAATATACCAAGAAGTGACAATTCCGGAGTAATGGACTGCTCCTCCAATCTGCTGAGTAAGCTCCTAAGTGTCTGCACCGTCTCCCTGTCTACCTGTGGGAATGAACACAACGTCCATAAAAAAAAGGACGTCAGTACAAATAATGTATTGAGTATGTAAGGCATGTATAATAACATCATAAAGAAGTAAGGAAACATGAGGTAAGCAGGCAACCTGTACTGCTAGCCTCTGAAGGCGGATATCATGCATGTTAACTTTCTTTAACATCTTTCATACTTACATTATTTTATATATATATATATATATCATAATGTTGCGGAACGTACAGCCCGATCCATCGTATCATGTATCATATATTGTTGGGGAACGTGCAGCCCGATGCATTTATCTATATAATCATTATACATCTATATATTGTCGCGGAACGAATGGCCCGATCCATTTATCCATGTATCCCGCATCCGGGACGATATCATAATACGCTAGCTGATCAGGTGATATTGCGTATATAACGCCTGGCCCTTCTTCCTATACCCCATGTATACATACTCATATATCCATGTACATCACATATTATACATAGCATGCATGAGAGCCCAAGTGAAAGCTATAACTCTATCGGAGTGACGTAAGGTCGGGAACCTTCGATTACATTATGGAATAATCATCATCGCTATGTCTCATCTTGAAGGAACTAATATCATGAGGTGAGGCAACAATAAGAAATAACAACAATGAAATCATAAAGATAGGATTATCAAGCTCATAATAGCATTGTCATCATCATTATCATGGAACATATCTCGTTTTTATCTCATAAGAAGCTCTTAAGAATCATGAACTTTCAACTTTTGGGATGCAAGAAGGTCATGGAATATATGAAAGGTAGTAATATAAGAGTCATGCCTTAACGAAATAAAAGGACTAGCCTTACATACCGTTACGTCTCATTAACTTTATCGACTAAGTGTTCTCCTTCCAAGCTCACAACTGTACATTCAAGAGATTTCGTATTACGTTAGATTATTAGAAACCTGCTTAAGACTAAGCTAAGGCGACTAAAAGCTAACGACAATTGGGCAGCATTTCCTTTGTTTCAACAATTTCCCCCATATAATAAACATCTCCCAAACATCAATAATAACACCCACAACATCCTAATCAATAAACTTCTTCAAGTTAAGCATTATTCAATCCTTACAACTCCCTTTCAAAATCATCCACAACCACAGCTACAACACAACACCATACCCATCCTAATACTTCCTCAATGACATTAGTATCATTCATAACAAGATTATACTCATCTCATACTAAGAATCATGACTCAAATTAATTTACTTCTCAAAATACCATTATTTTCATATTTGAGCTTATATTCTACTTTCTTCTCTAATCCAAGTCTTTCAACCACTCAATACTTTTAATAACGTGAAATAGATGTAAAAATCACCTGTGATCATGTAAGGATGAACTTTGGATGAATATGCTTTACTTGAGAGAAGCCCTAACTTCATTAAAAATAGAATTCTTGACTTCTATCAACCTTAGAGAGCCTCGTTTTCCCTTAATTCTCTTGTTCTTGGTAATTAGTCCTTGTTCCCCCTTGGATTTGTGTTAATATGAGGTGGAGAATATTTTAGAGTCTTCAAGACTTGTAGCGAAAGTGGAAACTGAAAAAATAAGTGCAAGGGTTGTCTATTTATAATTGAAACTAGAAAGTTTCAGCGAGGTGGTTCGACGAGCGGGTCGATGATCTGTCGACGTGTCCTTGCTCCGTCAACTTGTGCCTGCAGATTACAAATTAGAGAAATATGTTGACGGTGCACAGTGGCGGTCCTTCGACATGTCGATGGCCCGTCGGCACTGAATGATGTGGACAGAATTTCTTGAATCAGTTCAGATTGCGTCGATTCGATTCGTTCAACTTCCAACCCCGTAAATCACCATGAATACCTGCTGGTATATTTGTGTACGGGGTAAGACATTCTCTACCTTAAATTTCTCCAACGAGATTTCTTCTCTTGCCTTAAATGTCTTTGGAATCCTAATTAGAATCATTAAGTATCCCTTCTTACTTATAGAGGCATCATATACACCTTAACTTGCGTTAGTCTATTCACCACACAACAACCCGAAATTCGGAGGTGTAACACTCTCCCCGCCTTAGGAACATTCATCCTCGAATGTTAAGTTTTCCGGGATTCTACAAAAATTTCGCTAGAGTTTCTCCTGTGATATGGCACTACTGTCCTGTCACAACAACCCAAAATAACATCACCTCACAGGCTACAACAGCAGCAAGAAAACATTGCCACACACGACCAAAAGCATTGCATACCTGGGAATAGTGGTGTCTTATCTTAAACCTCTTCTGGGGGTGGAAATAAATACAGATATCTGGACTTCATATCTTCTTCTACTTCCCAAGTCATTTCCTCTCTGTTGTTGTTTCTCCACAAAACTTTAACTGAGGCTACATCTTTGGTTCTGAGTTTCCGCACTTGCCTATCTAATATGGCAATGGATACTTCTTCATAAGCCAATTTCTCAATAATTTGAACGTCATCTACCGGCATGATTCTGGAAGGATCTCCAAAATTTACGGAGCATCGACACATGAAAAACTGGATGGACTGATTCAAGTTCTGGAGGTAAATCTAGCTCATAAGCTACTTGGCCCACTTTGCGCACAATCTTATAAGGCCCAATATATCGAGGAATAAGCCTGCCCTTCTTTTCGAATCTCGTTACCCCTTTCCTTGGCGACACTTTTAGGAATACCCAATCATTGACTTGGAATTTTAGGTTTCGTCGACGATTGTTTGCATAAGAGTTTTGGCGACTTTGGACTGTCAACAATCTGTCTCGAATGAGCTTGATCTTTTCCACCGCTTGTTTAATCAATTCTGGACCTATTAGTCGTGTCTCTCTGACTTCAAACCATCCAATTGGCGATCTACACCTTCTTCCGTATAAAGCTTCATATGGGGCCATCTGGATACTAGAATGATAGCTGTTGTTATATGCAAATTCGATGAGTGGCAAATGTTCATCCCAATTACCTCTGAAGTCTAATACACATGCCCGCAACATATCTTTCAATGTCTGAATAGTGCGTTCAGCTTGTCCATTAGTCTGTGGATGAATTGATGTGCTGAGTCTCACTTGAGTTCCCAAAACTTGTTGAAAGGACTTCCAAAATTTAGCGGTAAATTGTGCTCCTCTATCTGTGATAATAGATACTGGGACACCATGAAGTCGCACTATCTCCTTAAGGTACAACTTTGCATAATCTTACTGCTGAGTATGTAGTTCTGACTGGAAGAAAATGGGCTGATTTCGTGAGTTTGTCCACTATTACCCATATAGAGTCATATTTACGCCGAGAACGAGGCAAGTCTACAATAAAGTCCATGTAATTCACTTCCCATTTCCAAGCTGGAATTTCCATAGCCTGTAACAATCCTCTTGCTTTTGATGCTCAATCTTCACTTGTTGACAATTCGAACATTGTGCTACAAATTCTGCTATGTCTCTCTTCATTCCATCCCACTAATACATTAACTTAAGGTCATGGTACATCTTTTTTGCTCCTGGATGAATAGAATACCGGGAGTAATGGGCTTCTTCCAAGATCTGATGGCGTAATCCCGCAACATCCAGGGCACATAGCCTGCTCCTATACCTGAGAATCCCATCTGCAGAAATCTCAAATGGTGACTTTTTCTTCTGTGGAAGGGCATCTCTATAGTGACTTAACTTGGGATCTTCATTTTGGCGCTTTTTAACTTCCGTGTCTAAGGATGAAATAGATGGATTTTGAACAGCAACTCCTGCATTGCCCGAGTCTATTAAACGGACTCCTAGGCTAGCTAATCGGTGGAGTTCACGGACTAGTTCTTTTTTTCTGACTGAACATCACATAGACTGCCCATGGATTTTCGGCTAAGCGCATCGGCTACCACATTTGCTTTTCCGGGATGATATAAAATACTCACATCGTAATCTTTATATAGCTCTAACCATCGCCTCTGTCGTAGATTCAACTCCTTTTTCTTGAAAATATAATGGAGACTCTTGTGATCTGTATAAATATCAACATGAACGTCATACAAATAATGTCTCCATATCTTCAGCGCTTGAATAACTGCAACTAATTCAAGATCATGGGTCGGATAATTCTTCTCATGTTTCCTCAACTGCATGGAAGCATAGGCTATAACCTTACCGTGCTGCATCAGTACACAGCCCAACCCAACACCGGAGGCATCACAATAAACAACATAGCCTTCTAATCCTTTTGTAGTGTCAAAACTGGGGCCGAAGTCAATTTTTCTTTCAATTCCTGTAAACTGATCTCACAAGCATCGGTCCATTGAAATTTTGCTGATTTCTGAGTTAGCTTCATCAAGGGTGCCGAGATAGAAGAAAATCCTTCCACAAATCTTCTATAATAACCCGCTAATCCTAGAAAGCTACGAACTTCTGTAGGCGTTGTAGGCCTTGGCCAAATCTTCACGGCCTCAATTTTCTGAGTATCAACCCGAA
Organism: Lycium barbarum; assembly: GCF_019175385.1. Classification (NCBI taxonomy): domain Eukaryota; kingdom Viridiplantae; phylum Streptophyta; class Magnoliopsida; order Solanales; family Solanaceae; genus Lycium; species Lycium barbarum. The sequence goes on from NC_083344.1 coordinate 91,259,056, forward strand.
TATCGTCAGCTGAGATCATATGGCCCAAAAAAGTTGCAGAATTCAACCAGACCTCGCATTTTGAAAATTTTGCATATAATTCGCGAGTCCGAAGAATTTCAAGGATAATACGTAGATGATCTGCATGCTCTGCTTCTGACCGGGAATATACCAGAATTTCATCAATGAACACGATTACAAACAGATCCAGGAAAGGCCTGAACACATTATTCATCAAATTCATGAACACTACCAGAGCGTTAGTCAACCCGAATGACATTACCCGAAATTGGTAATGACCATATCTGGACCTGAAAGCCGTCTTCAAAATGTCTTTTTCTCTAACTCTCACTTGATGATATCCTGACCTCAGATCTATCTTTGAAAACCACTTAGCACCCTGGAATTGATCAAACAAATCATCGATTCTCAGAAGTGGATACTTATTCTTTATCGTCACATTGTTTAATTGCCTATAGTAAATGCACATTCGCAATGAACCATCTATTTTCCTTACGAACAAAACAGGTGCTCCCTATGGCGATGAACTAGGTCTAATAAATCCCTTCTCGAGCAAATCCTTCAGCTGTGTCTTTAGTTCTTTTAATTCTACAGGAGCCATTCTATGCGGAGCAATAGATATAGGTTCGGTGTCTGGCAGCACATCAATAGAAAAATTAATCTCCCTTTCTGATGGAAGACCTGGAAGTTCATCTGGAAATACATCCGGAAACTCATTTACTACAGGGACGGATTGAAGAGTCGGCGGCTTTGCTTCGGTGTTATGAACCCGGACCAAATGGTAAATATAGCCTTTTGCAATCATCTTCCTCGCTTTGAGATAGGAAATAAACCTACCCCTTGGAGACGTCGTATTACCTTTCCATTCAAGAACTGGTTCTCCTGAGAATCAGAATTGGAATCGAACTATTTTTGTTCTACAGTCCACGTTAGCATAACAAGAAGCCAGCCAATCCATGCCCATAATAACATCAAAATCCAACATTTCCAGCTCAATCAAATCAGCTATAGTCTGACGATTATATATCACCATCGCACAATTTCTATATACTTGTCTCGCTATTACCGGGTCACCAACAAGAGTAGACACCTCAAAAGGTTTGATTGGCTCGGGTTTTACCCCTATACGACCAGCAACATAAGGAGTGATGTACGACAAAGTAGAACTTGGGTCAATCAATGAATAAACGTCATGAGAGAATACGTATAATATACATGTGACAACATTAGGGGAGAACTCAAGATCTTGTCATATGGCTAAGGCATAAATACGAGGTTGAGGGCCACCTGAACTGGATGCTACCCCTCTGCCCCTGACACGGCCTGCTGAAGTCTGGGGATCCTGCCCTACAAGGCGCACGGACGAAGAAGAACCTACTAATGATCCTGTGGTCTGAGCCCTATCTCTATCGTTCCTTAACGAACAATCACGCATCACGTGACCAACCCGACCGCAGGTATAACAAACACCTGAACCTACGCGACACTGTTCGGAATGTGGCTTGCCACACTGAGTACAACGTGGTAAGGGTAGTCTTATCTGGCTGGAATCACCTCGGTACTGAGAACCTAGAACCCTCGAGCTTTGACTCGGTCCGAAATAAATGGGGCGGTCGAATCTCCTGCCCGCTATCACGACCCGACTCGTGGGTCATGACTGGTACCTAGAGGTGACTACCGGGTACCACTTATCATGCTGACTATCATACTCATCCTGGCATATATCATTCTCATCACAAACTTATTAGGGACCATTTTCTAAATGCCTCCCAAACATATATATATATATATATATATATATATATATATATATATATATAAGTATGGGCCCATAAGGCTACAAAAATGATGTACGAAATACAATGAAGAGGTCACATGGCATCTACAACCCACATACAGGTATTTACGAGCCTCTAACCGGAATACTGGAATCATAAGGTCGGATAGGACCCCGCCATGCCCCAGTATGTACACAAAAAAATATACCAAGAAATGGCGACTCCGGAGTAGTGGAGTGCTCCTGCAAACTTGCTGTACAAGCTCCTAAGTATCCGCACCGTCTCCCTGTCAACCTGTAGGCATGAAGACAGCGTCCATAATGAAAAGGACGTCAGTACGAACAATGTACTGAGTACTTAAGGCATGTATAATAGCATAATAAAGGCATAAAGAAACATAAAGTTAAGAGAAAACCTGTAACTGAATGCCTCTTAAGGCGGAGTCATGCATCCTAACTTTTATACTAAAAATAATATCATATCATATATATATATATAAGCTGCCAGACTATATAGGTACAGTGTGATCATCGTTAGCCCACGTCCAGGCCTCCCGCGTCCAGGGTATAAGCTGCCCACTGCAGTGGTGTGTCTGCCCGGCAATATAGGCACGGTGTAATCATACATAAAAATAACATAAGCATGCATGAGAGTCCAAGTGAAAGATATAACTCTATCGGAGTGACGTAAGGTCGGTAACCTTCGATGATGTTATGGAATAGTCATGATCGTCGTGTCTCACTTTGAAGGAACTAGTAACATGAGGTGAGACTATTAACAAGAAGCCACATCAATGAAATCATAAGAATAAGAATATCGAGCTTATCGTAGCATCAATACCATCATCATTTTCATAATCATTATCATGGAACATAGCTCGTCTCTATCTCATAAGAAGCTTTTAAGAATCTTTAACCTTCCTCTTTTAAAGTGTAAGAAGATTATGGGAATATAGAAAAGAAGTCACAAAATAAGAGTCATGCCTTTGAAGGAAGGGGACTAGCCTCACATACCTTTATGCCTCTCTAACTTTATCGACTAAATTCTTCCCTCCAAAGTTCACGATTCTACATTCGAGAGAATTCGTACTAAGGTTAGATAACCGGAAACGTACTTAAGCTTAAGCTAAAGCTAATGAAAATCGGGTAGCTTCTCCTTTGTTCCTACAACTTTCTCCATATAATATAACAACTCCCAAACATCAACAACAACACCCACAATATCATAATCAATAAACTTCGTTAAGCTAAACATTATTAAATTCTCAAAATTCCCTCTCAAGATCATCCATAACCATAGCTATAATATAACACCATATTCATCCTCATATAATACGTCTTTAACATCATCTATATTATTTATAACAAGATTATACTCATAACATGTCATGAACTATGGTTCAAGTCAAGTTACTATTCAAGAATACCATTATTCCCTTAGTTGAACTCCATATTCTACTTCCTTCCTCAATCCAAGTTTCTTAACCATTCAATATTCTTAACAACATGAAATGATCATAAAACTCACCTTTGATTATGTAGGAATGGGCTTTGGATGAAAATACTTCACTTGGAGAAACCCTAACTTCAATTCCAAGGAAATTTCTAGCTTCCATGAACCCTTGTTAGCCTCCTTGCACTTGATTCCACTAATTATTGGTGTTTGATCTTGGATTCACCTTGAGTTTATGTTAATGAAATGTATGGAAGCCTCTAGGGGTCTTGAGAGAAGTGGAGAAGATGTGAAATGAAAAATATTAACTTGGGTCACATATTTATACTCAGAGAAAAAGCTATCCAGATCATGTTATGCGGACACCTATACGGTCCATATAACTTTATACAGTCCGTATAAGTGACCGTATTCCACCTTCAGGGATTTTCCCTTTCTGTAAAGGTTATACGGACCGTATAAAGTTATACGGACCCTATAAGTGGTCGTATAACTTCATTTTTTCGAAGTTAATCTTATCGTTTCATTTGATCTCCAATCCTTATGGAACCTTCTTAACACTTGTTTAACACTTCATTGACAATCTAAATATCCTCATAACTCTTCTCCAAGGCATTACCAATCACTTCTTAACTCGATGGTTGCAAAATCTTCCCCAAACACAACTTATACCTCACCTTCCTTTGACAAACTTAGTCTCACTAATTCATATCATTTCAAAGTCTTATCGTATGCAATTTTAGGCCACCAAATACCCTTCTTATAATCATAAGGGCCTCATGTTCACCTTAAGCTTGCGTTAGTCTATTTACCGCGCAACGACATGAAATTTTTGAGGTGTAACACCCGCAAATCTAGGAGGTGCACTAGTCGCGGACTGGCCCGAATATCTGAAATGTGGTTGCCTCTGGCCCCCTGTATACTCACTACTAGCACCAGCAGATCTGGCCTTCTTACTATGCCTTCTATCCATATCACGCTCACCTCTTTGCAGCTGCTGTTGCTCTTCTAAATTCTAGGCATGAGCCTGAATACGGGAAATATCCATCCCGTCCTGAAGTGAAGCTATCAAGCAATCTTTGCTCAAATGTGGACCTAATCCGCTCACAAACCGATGCACTCGATCCCCCATATCAGCTACCACAGTCGGGGCATACCTAGCCAACGAATTGAAACGGAGACTATACTCTCGAGCACTCATATTTCCTTGCTTTAGATTCAGAAACCTATCAGCTCGGGCCCTTCGAACCTCGGGTGGAAAATAATGGCGGATGAAAGCATCTACAAACTCCTGCCAAACCGGGAGAGGTGCATTTTCCCTTCTTGAAGATATCTAATTATTATACCAAAGAACGGAGACATCCCTCAACCTATAAGATGCCAACTCCACTAACTCAGTATCGGAAGCATGTATTATTCTCAGCATACTTAGCGTCTCGTCTATAAAGCCCTGCGGGTCCTCATCCGGCTTTGACTCGGAAAATTCTAGAGGATTCAAACTCATAAAATCACGGGCTCTTGCACTAGCCGCTCTGTCACCTGGACCTGCACACTGCCGCTGAGCTTGAGCTAGCTGGGTGAATAACTGAATAGCCTCGGTCATCTGCTGGCCCGAAGCACCCGGTGGAGGCACCGGAGCAGGAGCTGAGGCCCCTTCATGCTCCTCTAAAATAGGTGGAGTATGGGAAGTATGAGATGGAGCCTCATTATGGGACTCACCCTCCTCTATATTTGCCGGTGGATCTTGTTCAACTCGCCTTCCTGTCGCAGTCTTGCCTTTCTGGGCGGCTGTTGCTTTTCTTTTCACAGGCATAATTTAAATCATAACGCACAATTAGAGATAAAAGAGGAATCTTACATTATAGCTCTAGCGCATGATCTATGAAGAAGAAGGACGGTCATTATTCCTAAATGTCCCGCAGCCTCTTGTTTATAAGTGTGGCGTGCTTCACACCCATAAACAAGACTCTACTGGACACAGCTCGTAGACACATCCTAGGACGGAACTGCTCTGATACCACTTTTGTCACGACCCAACTAGTGGGCCATGACGGGTACCCGGAGATGACTACCGAGCACCACTCATCATGCTATCTATCATACTTACCCTGGACATACACCATTCTCAACGCAAGACTTATCATGATCCAATCTCCAAATCTCCCAAAACAAGTATATATACATAAGCCCACGAGGCTACAAAATGATATACAAAATATACACTGAAGAAATCTCATAACATGTATTACCCACACATAAGTATCTACAAGCCTCTAACTGGAGTGCGGAAATCATAAAGACGGGACAGGACCCCGTCATGCCCTAAATATATGCACAAAAGAATATACCAAGAAGTGGCAACTCCGGAGTAGTGGACTGCTCCTGTAAATCTGCTGAGTAAGCTCCTAAGCGTCTGCACCGTCTCCCTGTCTACCTGTGGGCATGAACACAGCGTCCATAAAAGAAAGGACGTCAGTACGAACAATGTAGTGAGTATGTAAGGCATGTATAATAACATCATAAAGAAGTAAGGAAACATGAGGTAAGGAGGTAACCTGTACTGCTAGCCTCTGAAGGCGGATATCATGCATGTTAACATTCTTTAACATCTTTCATACTTCCATTCATATATATATATATATATATATATATATATATATATATATATATATATATATATATATATATCATAATGCTGGGGAACGTGAAGCCCGATGCATTTATCCATATATTCATTATACATCTATATATTGCCGCGGAACGAATGGCCCGATCCATTTATCCATATATCCCGCATCCGGGACGATATCATAATACGCCAACTAATCAGGTGGTATTGCGTATATAACGCCTGGCCCTTCTTCCCATATCCCATGTATACATACTCATATATCCATGTACATCTTATATTATAAATAGCATGCATGAGAGCCCAAGTGAAAGCTACAACTCTATCGGAGTGACGTAAGGTCGGAAACCTTCGATTACATTATGGAATAATCATCATCGCTATGTCTCATCTTGAAAGAACTAATATCATGAGGTGAGGCAACAACAAGAAATAACATCAATGGAATCATAAAGATAGGATTATCAAGCTCACAATAGCATCATTATCATGGAACATATCTCGTTTCTATCTCATAAGAAGCTCTTATGAATCATGAACTTTCAACTTTTGGGATGCAAGAAGGTCATGGAATATATGGAAGGTAGTAATACAAGAGTCATGCCTTAACGAAAGAAAGGGACTAGCCTTACATACCTTTACTTCTCATTAACTTTATCGACTAAGCGTTCTCCTTCCAAGCTCACAACTCTACATTCAAGGGAATTCGTATTACGTTAGATCATTAGAAACCTGCTTAACACTAAGCTAAGACGACTAAAAGCTAACAACAATTGGGCAGCATTTCCTTTGTTTCAAAAATTTCCCCCATTTAATAAACATCTCCCAAACGTCAATAATAACACCCACAACATCCTAATCAATAAACTTCTTCAAGTTAAACATTATTCAATCCTTACAACTCCCTTTCAAAATCATCCACAACCATAGCTACAACAAAACACCATACCCATCCTTCACATAATACTTCCTCAACGACATTAGCATCATTCATAACTAGATTATACTCATCTCATACTAAGAATCATCACTCAAATTAATTTACTACTCAAAATACCATTATTTCCATATTTGAGCTTATATTCTACTTTCTTCTCTAATCCAAGTCTTTCAACCATTCAATACTTTTAATAACGTGAAATAAATGTAAAACTCAACTTTAATCATGTAAGGATGAACTTTGGATGAATATAATTTACTTGAGAGAAGCCCTAACTTCAATACCAATAGAATTCTTGACTTCTATCAACCCTAGAGAGCCTTTTTTCCCCTTAATTCTCTTGATTCTTGGTAATTAGTCCTTGATCCCTCTTGTATTTGTGTTAATATGATGTGAAAAATATTCTAGAGTCTTCAAGACTTGTAGAGAAAGTGGAAACTGAAAAATAAGAGCAAGGGTCGTCTGTTTATAACTGGAACTGGAAAGTTCCAGCGAGGCGGGTCGACGATCCGTTGACGTGTCGACGGTCCGTTGACTTGCGCCTGCACATTGCAGAAACATGTTGACGGTGCACAGTGACGGTCTGTCGACATGTCGACGACCCATCAGCACTGACTGATGTCTGCAGAATTTCCTAAATCAGTTCAAATTGCGTCGATTCGATTCCTTCAACTTCCAACCCTGTAAATCACCAGGAATACCAGCCGGTACATTTGTGTACGGGGTAAGACACTCTCTACCTTAACTTTCTCCAACGAGCTTTCTTACTTGTAGGGGCATCATATACACCTTAACTTGCGTTAGTCTATTCACCGCACAACAGCCCGAAATTCCGAGGTGTAACACTTCTGCACTTATGCTATTAAATATCTTTTGTGACTTCGTATTTATTTCCGCGTACTTTAATTAAATGAGGTAACTTAAGGGAAGGGTTCGCCCACCGAGGGTTAGTGTGGCTGTGACAAAACGAGACACTCTGCGGACTGCAGACCCATTCATCTGTCCAATTTATAGACCACACTTCTGGATAGAGAGCCAGATATAAAAATCAAAGACCCACCCTACGAATCATAGATCCATCGTTCGAACCATATATCTTGCTTGTGTTCCCTTATGCAGTCGCAGAGTGGGACACAGTGGTATTTCTGTAATATTTTGCTCCCCGATTTTGGGACCTATAAATGCATAATTTAAGATTTTGTGTCAAACATCAGGTCATAAAATATTCTCTAGTCATTTGAGTTGTCTTGTCAAGGATCTCTTTAGTCGTCCTTTAATTATTTGGAAGACACTACAAAAAAGATGGGTAATTTGCGGAGGTTGAAAGTTGCAATTCGTGAGGGTTTTAGCCTCCGCTAGTTACTAGAGGAGGCTAAAACCCCCGCGAATTGCAACTTTCAACCTCCGCAAATTACTCATTTTTTAATAGTGAGCATTGAAGTAGAAGAATATTTTCCTTTTCAATATAATCAATGTGAGAATTCATGACTTTATTTATTTCCATATCTTGTCTTTCATTTATTATGAGTAGCTAAATTTAAAGTTGAGATTTTGGGTTTAAATGAGTTTTTGTGAATGGGTTAAGTTTTACATATGAAAATGGTTATTATCTCTAGTTAATAGTTGCATACACCTAGAGGTGTCAACCGGTTCCAACCGGAACCGGCCCGGGAACCGGTTAGGAAACCGGCCGGTTCCGGTTCCAAAACCGGAACCGCTTAACCGGTTGCGGTTTAACCGGTTTTAAAGTCCAAACCGGAACCGGTCCGGTTTGGACATGTTTAAATATATTTTTTTTTTGTTTTTTGTATTATATATATATATATATATATATATATATATATATATATATATATATATATATATATATATATTATAGTATTTATTTGTATATTGTAGGTATATTTACATATGTTATACAACTTTATAATTAAAGTTTAAATATTTACTGACTAACAGCCTAACAGCAAGTCAGCAATACAGAATATATATACTATATATACAATATATACTTAATATATATACTATATATACAATATATACTTAATATATATACTATATATATGTATAACTTAATATATATACTATATATATGTATAACTTAATATATATACCATATATATGTATAACTTAATATATATACTAAATATATGCATAACTTAATATATATACTATATATATGTATATATATGTACTATATACTATATATAGGTATAGCTTAATATATATATATATATATAGGTATAACTTAATATATATACTATATATACATATCTACTATATATACAATATATACTTAATATATATACAATATATACTTAATATATATACTAAATATATGTATAACTTAATATATATACCATATATATGTATAACTTAATATATATACTAAATATATGCATAACTTAATATATATACTATATATATGTATATATATGTACTATATACTATATATAGGTATAGCTTAATATATATATATATATATATATATATATATATAGGTATAACTTAATATATATACTATATATACAATATATACTTAATATATATACTATATATATAGTATGTATGTACTATATAGTATGTATGTACTATATAATATACTATATATACTTATATTCCTAACTTAATAAAAGTAATAATATGAACACAAGTAAATAGAAGAAAGCTCAATGAGCCATATATTTTATTCATTCTTGGATAACATTTATTTGCAAGTTGTATTTTTTTTAACTTGCAAATAATACATGAGTTATACAAAAATAGTAGAATAATAAAATCACCAATTTTGAACCATTTCGTTAATTCCCCCCACATCATATTCGGTCATGGAAATATCTTCAAAGTCTTCCATTTGGTCCGGTCCACTAGCTATCAAATCTTCAATTTCTTCCTCTTCGCCTTGCTCCGCTTATGAGTTTTGGTTGCGTCGCTCCGATCTAATCCAATCTCGAATGCACACTAGTACTTGCAAGCTAAAGCCGGATAATGAATGTCTATGGTCTCCAATTTGTTGTCTTCCTTGGCTAAATGCGCTCTCCGAAGCCACGGTTGATACTTGAACCGTAAGGATATCTCGAGCCATTCTTGAAAGTACCGGATAGCTTGCCTTGTACTTCTTCCACCATGCTAAGACGTCCAAGTCATCCTTGATATCCACATTTGGCTGCATCAAATAAAAGTTAAATTCATCAAAGTTTGCAGTAGAAGAAGAAGTTGGCTGTGAATGTAAAACTTTTAAACCCGACAAGCCCTTTTTGCTACTCTGAGAAGTAGTAGGGCGTGGAGCAACGGGTGTAGCACGTTCTTCCAAACTAGAATAATGAGTAAAAAAAATTCTAAACTCATCATCAATAGCGAGATCGGCTTCAGCTAAAGATGGTTGAACTCCCTCTTCAATTTCTAAAAATGTATAAATTTGACTAACCAAATTTTTAGTATAAGACACTTTTAAACAAGGATTTAAAAGGGAACCCAATATAAATAAAGTTGGGATGGGAAAAAAATACTTCTTAAATTTGATTATCATTTCAAAAATAGCCACTTGATAATCGGGTTTATATTTATACTCTTGTAAAACTCTAGCTATTTCCGCTAAGTAGGCTAAAATTCCGGTTACCGTGGGATAGAATTGTCTAGAAAAAGCAAGAGTTGCATTATAAAAATTTTCTAAGAGTTCAATACATTCTTTAACATCTTCCCAATGCCTAAAAGTTAACCAATCCTCACTATCAATATTATATTTGTTGTGAACTTGTTGTATGGGAATCCTATACTCATATGCTTGTTGTAGCATAATGTAAGTGTAGTTCCACCTAGTCTCAATTTCTACTTGAATTTCTCTAGGTCTAAGGTTATTTTCCACACAAGCATTCTTAAAATCTCTAATTCTTCCCCTATTAGCATTACAAAAAAGAAACGCAACAGCATTTCTAACTTTTTGAACAGAATCATCAAAATGCATATGACCATCTTTAACAATTAAATTTAAAATGTGACAACTACATCTTACATGAAAAATATTTCTTAGAGGAGGGTTTATTTCTCTTTTTAAAAGACCAATTGCCTTTGTATTATTAGAAGCATTATCTAAAGCAATACAAAGTGTTTTTCTATAAATGTTAAAAAATCTCATTATAGTAGACATTGAATCGGCTAAAAATTTTTCATCGTGACGACCTTTTCCTTCGTCGTATAAGAAAGCTATAATTCTTTTTTGCATAACCCAGTTGTCATCAACCCAATGACATGTAATAGCAAAAAAATCTAAATGGTTAATACTAAGACCCAAATCAGCGGTAAGACAAACATTACAATTTAAAGAATTAAATACATGGCGCAAATAAAATCTATATTTTTTAAACAAATCTATAACATCGGCTCTACAAGTACTTCTAGGAATACCCTCAAATAACGGGTTATAACAACGTTGAATGTAAGTAACAAACCCCAAACCCGAGGGAAAGGAAAATGGTAAACAATCATAAGCTACATTTTAGCTATTTCTACGCGTTCTTTTTTCTTGTCATACTTAAAATTTCTACCGGTTCGTGGGTCTATCGTCATTTGAATCCCCCCCACATTTGAACCCGTATGCTCTCCCCAAACATCCATATGTTTGGTTCTCATATGAGCATTTAGTGTACCCGTTTCACCATCCTTACCAGTTCCTTGCTTAAAACTAAATACTTGTCCACATAGGGTACATGTAACTGATTGGTTTTCCCTATCCTTAGTCATAAATTTCCAAACTTTAGCTGTTGGCTTACGAGTTCTAGGCGGTTTGTCTTGTGTATGTGATTGTGCAGGACCTGTATCTCCTATGGGATTTTCGGGGGGTTGTGTTTCATCATCATCATCATCATCTAAGTCTTCGTTAAAAGTGTCGGTAAAATGTTGTTGCATTGCCTCATGACCTAAAAGTGGATTATTTCCACCAACATCAATACCTAAATTAGGTGTTTCTTCCACAAATGTTTCCTCATTAAGCGCACCCCTAACAGTACGACTACTACTACTGGCACCACGTCTTAATTTCTTTGACATTATTAAATAGAAATAATTTAAATCACAATCAAATAAATCACAAGAAAATAAATTACAACAAATTAAATTGCTAGAATTAAATTGCGTAAATTAAATTTCGAAAAATAAATTGCTAGAATTAAATTGCGAAAATTAAAGATAGAGTTGGAACGAAGGTACCAAATTGCCGGATTAATTTCCAACAAAGCGAAGGCAGCTAGAATTGCAAATCCACCAAAGCTACTTCGGATTGTTGCAAAATCACCAACTCCACCAACAATATTATAATTGCAAAATTAATAATTGAAAGTTGAAACTATAATAAGACTTTGTGGCTAATTATTGCAAAGTAACTATAATTGAGAGATTGAGATTTGAGAGAAAGATGAAGAAGAGTGAATTGAAATGAAAATGAAGAAGGGTTTATATAGGGGTGGGGGAGGGGTTAAAGTGTTAAAAAAAAAAAAAATTGGGGGCCAAAAAATAAGAAAATGACCGTTTGGCAACGACCATTTTTGCAAATGGACCGTTGCCAACGGTCCATTACCGAGGCCCAACGGCTATTTCGTTTTTTTTTTTTTTTTAATTTTAACCGGTTTAACCGATCCGGTTCCGGTTTAACCGGTTCCGGTTAAAAAGAAATTGGAACCGGACCGGTTAACCGGCTTAACCGGTTCCGGTTTAACCGGTTGACACCTTTACATACACCCCTTCATTGCCCTATTATCTCTAGTTAAACTTGAAAAAGAAAACTAGTCTAATAAAATGGTAACATAATTAGGACATGAGGTTTAAACCTCATTTAAAAAATCTCAACTAGAAATAGAAGGGATTTTACTAAGGTTATTAGTAGTTGTTTAGGAATTCAATACTTTAGGTTTGAAAAAGTTTGTTTGAGAAATCAAGTGGGTGTATTGAGAAATCTCCATTTGTATATGAGTACCCACTATCCATGTCACGCCCCCTGCACCTACTTTAGTTAAATAAGCCATCACAAGGTCCATTGAATAACTCCACGAAGTCCTCAAATCACATAATTTTCAAGTCAATCATTTTACTTAATTGCGAAAAACCACAATTTCTAAAACAAATTTTAAATCAAAATCTTGGCTACCTTAGGAATAGAGATCATAGTAAAATAATTACATAAACAAATAGGATAAGTTTCTCATCGTATTTTCTGCGAGATTCGACTTCAACCTAGTTGATTATATATTTGACAACAACCATTTTACGCCCATTAAAAGGTGTAATTTGAGCGACATCATACCCCCCTCCTTTAGGGATAAATTTGGACCATTTCGCATAGTTTAAAAAAAAATTGACCTTTCTTCTTGCAAAAAGACCCATGTGTTGGAAAGACTCCATTGTTAGAGAATAAAGGCAAATTTGAATCAATCTAATAACAATGGGATATGTTTGACCCGACTATTAATGAAAAACAAATTAGGATCATTTCACGTTGTTTAGGGATAAAATGAAACTTTTTCATTTAAATAATGATTATATTAAAACTACATAATTGAATTAATTAAAAATTAAATATATTTAGTCGAGGTTACAAAGGCCAAATGAGAATAACAAAACAATGTACGGTATAAAAAAAATTAAAATTGCAATTTTCTATATGAAAAATGAATGTGTGACACCCCAACTCCAACACATACATAAGGGCAAAATTCATTTACACTCTCAAATTTGTTTTCAAAAAACAAAACTCCTCGTCCAATTATGAACAATTAACATTCTCCTTTCTTTATAAATCCTACACAATATGTAACTTTTCCCTTGCCATTGTCAATTCTAGCGTAATACGTTTTTATTATATAGGAGTATATTATAATTTTTATATTGTTATACTTTATTATAAATTATAATTTAAGTTAAATAATATTATAATAAATAAATTAATTCTATTATATGTTTGTTGCAGTATCCATCATTATCTTTTATGATTGTTTTTGGTAATATAAACACGCATTAAGTGTATATATTTGATTTACACTTCCCCACTGACATTCATACAAAGGGATTCCAAAATACTAAAATGAACCTAGGATTTGAATGTGGGAGTTAAAAATAACTTTTGAACCCACTTTACTACTATACTGTCATTGTCTCTTATGTTAAGGGGATTCAACAATTTATACCTCACTAAAAACTTATTTTTGCCTTGTTTGGTCAAATTTTATTTTCCGGCAAGAGACTTAATTGAACACACTTTCTTTTGTATTCTTTACTGTATATAGATTTTCTAGTTTTGATGGCCATTAATTAAGTATTTTCTCAAATTATAAATTGAAAGAAATAATCTGAGAATTTTGTTAAGCAGACGGTTAAGAAGACATTAATAATAACCACTTAAATACTGATAACATTAAAAATAACAATGTTCGATCAGGAGGAAGATGAAACAACATCGATGGCACAACCCAGTGGCCAAGCAGCTCCAACGATGTAATTCTTGTATTTAACATCATGGATCACTGTGATCTCTTGTTTGGGATGCAGGCCTGTCAATTTTTTAGGTAAAAGAATAAAAGGTTAAATTTTATGCAACTTAAGAATATCAATTTCAGGAATATCATCAACTGTTAATTCAAAATTAATTACTGATTCATAATTAATCAAGAATGAACTTACCAAATCCATCAACTAGCAAAGTGTACTCATATATCAAGTCCATGCAGATAAAAGGTATGCTTCTCTCATCAATGTTTGGAAATACTGATTTTATGTTTTTCACGTTGGTCTTGCAGGCAAGCTTTGCTGCATTTAGGTATTGTATTGGTTTAGCTCTTCCAGAGGGCTTTTTGGGGTCAATAATACCAACCTGTACAAATGCAGAATTAAGTTAAAAAAAGAAAAAGAAAAAAAGTACTGCAAGATATTCCATAAATGAAATTAAATCACTTTTTGTGGTAGTGTAGTAATAGCGAAAATCGTGGTAAGGATGGGATATTGGATAATTCCCTAATATAAATTACATTTTCTCTCTATCAAAAGGAAAAATGTTTTTTTTTTCTTTGGAAAATTCATGTACACCACGGCTCGCCCGGATTCCACGAGTGAAACGAAAGTTAGATCTACATTGGATCTCACCATGTAATTGGAGAAACGAAAATACCGGAAATGTAATTTGTCGAAAATGCTTTCTTTTTGTACAGAGAGGAGCAAAATCAGAGCAACTAATTTCTTAATTAATCAAATAAAAACTAAGAGGTGGAAAAAGTTTAATTAAAAACTAAAAGCTTAGGTTGTAAGGTCACTATTGCTATTTTCTTTCTTTGACTGTTTCGAGTGAAGGCACATATTTTTCACAAAATATTAATTCACGAAAAATATTTTCTTAAGAAACTTTATCTCTCTAAAATTTAAAATATAAGCGAAGAGAAAGCCGTTTTCCTCCTTTTAATAAACAATATTTTTCAAGGAAAATATTCTTAGTTTTTGGTCGTCAAGAATGACTTCTTTTTTAAAAAAATATTTTTTTTTGTACAAAACAAGTTTCATAAGTAAAATCTTCTTACCATAACAGCATAATCGTAGAAGAAAGAAGAGGCATAGAGATTCTTGAATCCATCTCCACCTCCACCATTCCAAACCCCACCAAATGTACACTTCTTGTGCTTGCATGGTGCCCTAATTTTCAATGCTTTTTTAGCTAATGTCCTACATTTCTTCAAGCTTGAACCATGTTTTGGTGATGATGCTTTGTAAGCCACTCCATTGTAAGTGAAGTAACCTTAAAAAAATCATAGTTTTATATCAATTACCCAATAATTCCGGCTGAGGAAATAAAAGATTTAATTAGCTGTCTTTTATATGAGGAAAATATTTTTAATATTTAATAGTCATAAAAGACTTTTCAAGGAAAACATCTTCACCGGGTGAAAATGACGTCCCTTACCTTTTGCTAGAAGTTATTTTTGGTTACATCTTAAGTAAATTTCACTTAATCCCCTTTAGCTTTTGGTTTTAAGAAACAATATCCCCTTCACCTTTTGAATGGGATAGTAAAACCCCTTGATCTTAAATTAACAGCTAAAAATGAGTTGGTCCATTGCATGTATTTTTAAAACATGTAAAAAATGACCTTTAATTAATAGTATGTATTGTAACATATATATGTTTTTTTAATAATTACGAAATTCTTTTAACTCAAGAAAGTTTGTCTAATTACAAAACCTGGAGGGACTTGATAGTTGTAAGAAATTAAAAAGGATATTTCGTGAAATCAGTAAAAAGAAGAGGAACAATAAGTAAATTCAAATTGGATTAGAGACCACTAATCTTACCATTATAGCCTCCCAAAATGCATGGACTATTTGATGAGTTTCCAGAAGCTTTGAAAATCTCAGTTCGAGCTGCTAATTGACCATAATTCAAATAGCTGTTGCACAACGATTAATTTTATCAACACAAACAAATCATATTAAGCAAAAACAATAAACTATCTTTAAGAAAAAAAGTAAGATTCAATTTAATTACTAGAGTTACCTGTGAACATAGATGTTATAATTAGTTCCCAAAAGAGATTTATTGAGGACATAAGGCTCTTCATTTGGTACTTTGGGAGCCTTTAAAGCACTTTCTTTTGAGATGGCATATGTCATTTGCACTGATCCACCTCCTAGATCAATTGTAGCTATTGTTCTTGCATATCTTTTACCCAAATTTCCTAATAAATAGTTCAAAGCTACCTGCATCCCACAAAAAAAAAAAAAAAAAAAAAAAAAAAAAAAAACCCTATAAGTTTAATAATATTGCACACCAATGAGCCACCTAATTGAATATTTATATTGGTTTACAAACCTAGCTAGGTGAGTGAGGTTTTTTTTCTTGTTTTATCGAAGATGGAAGGAGAACGGTGAAAATTAGATTAAGATCAATTAAGTGAAATAAATTCTCATTGTTACCTTAGACTATAAATTTTCATGATGTTAGTAGCAATTAATCACGTGATGTGTGACTTACCCAAAAATATGAACCTTCTTGGGTACCATTGAGAACTGAAACCCATTCTGCCTTGTAATTAAGAGTTGTTTTATTCTTGAATAAATCTCTCACCTTAACAATACAAAAAAAAAAAAAAAAAAACAGAGATTCTGAATTAGAATAATGGAGGACAATGTTTCTCAAGATTTATTTTCTAAAATATACAAATAAAAAAAGGAAAAGAAGCTGATATATACCGCTTGCGATATTTTTACAGCAGCATCACCTTTTAATAACCTCAAACCAGCAGTTGCCTGTATTTATATTCAGAGATTAGTTATTCATGTAATTAATTGTGAAAAATTAAAATGAAAAATAAAAACAGAGAAGTTATTTAAGAATTCTATCTGATAGTGGAACAAAAAGCTTCTAAATTTGAAAGAAATATTAATAAAATAGAGCTTAATTACTCACTCCAAGTTTAAGGGGTGTTTCAGGCTGCAAATCTTTGGGAACCACAGCTTCAGCTTTGTCCAAAAGAGGCTTTAGAGAAAGTGCTCCAGCTTTAGGATAATTTGCATATGAACTTAGACCTGGATTTATCTGCTCAAAACTATAAGAATCACAAATCTTGAAAAAGATATGCTAAAAGGACTGGTGGCAATACAAGGCCCCGCAAGACAGCTAGCTGTCGGTACTGGAAAAAGGTGTGCTACATAAAGGACAAGTTTGCTAATGGATGCAGTGGGAATGGGTGGATTAGTCCTGCAGGGAAATATACAATAAGCAATGGCTATAAATGGAGAAGGGGGCCTGGAAATGAATGGCCATGGTGGAGAGGAGAAGCTTGCCTGGAAGAGGTACTGCAGTGGCTAGGAATTCGAGTTAACAACAATGACCTGAAAGGGAGCTGGGGCAGACTGGCGAGACGAGCTAAAGGCAAAGTAAGCAGAGCATTCATTTGGACAGTACTGGTAGCGACAATATACAAGATTTGGATGGCAAGAAACAAGGCGCTATGGAATCATCAAGTCCCTAGGCCTCATACTATCAGCAAACAAGTAAAGGAAGAGTGTAAATACAAAATTTTTGATATCTTATGTAGAAAACAAACGTGTAAAGATAGAGGGTGGATAGAAAAACTATACAATAGAAGAGTGCAGGTTAGGTATATTTTGTTTTTGCTTTGGGATAAACATAAGGTGCTGTATGGCGGGGTTGGCTTGTTTGGAAGAATGAAATAAAATGTGTTCGGTTGATCAAAAAAAAAAAAAAAAAGGACTAAAATGCAATATGATCGTATTACTATAAATTATTATCCATATAATAGGTCGGTGACTAGGGTATCCAGATTCAAATTAGCAAACTCTTTTTTGTTGAGTTTTATAATGTCTTACCTCTAGCTGTTGCATAAGATATGCACATTATTTTATAAATTAAGGCCTCGTATTACTGTCACCTATTGTTTAAATGCAGACTCTTTCACATGGTACCAGACAAGTTTTCAAAAGTGTATTCTCACATTTATAAGATCATATTGTGTAAACTTTAGAATCTGTTTACAAATCAAGCACGTAAAAACATTGAAAACTGTTTAAAATAACTTTGAATTGCTTTACTTGTAGTCTTAAAGTTTTGAAGTAAATATTCAAATTTTTTCAAACTTTTAATTACTCTGTCTCTAAATTAAGCTTAGCTTTAAATAGATAATTGAAAAGTCTTTTGGGTGAATCCTGAATTCGAATCATAGACTGATGGCCCCTTCAGCTTCTAACGGCAATGATAGCATTAACAAGTGCAAGACTACAACAGAAGAAAAAAATTACTTTAGTACATTGTATACTAATATATATATATTGTTTTATACGGTAAAAACCGGGTCAATTTGTGACCGGTGAGTCCGGAGTCGAGGGTAAGTCCAAATGAGCACCAGCATGTCCAGTCTTTTCTTCACACCGGGGTATCGTACCGGATGCAATTGACCCGAGATAGGAAAAGCGTGTCCGTTGGTCCGGGTACGCCGATCCAAAATCAAACGTGTCCGTTGGTCCGGTTAACTGGTTGCGATGTTGCCACGGTCCTACCTTATCTTTTTTAGGATTCCTTTATTCATAAGCGCTTTGTATTGTATTCATGGCCCATAAGGCATACCTATAAATAAAGGACATTTTTTTCCTTTTTTGGGGTTAGATTCTTTTTCAGATCTCGATATTATAATCATCAAACTTATTAAAGCTCTCTCTAAAAGATATTGGTCCGGATTTTTGTGGTGTTCTTCCTTAGCTTTACTTATCCATTCAATATATTACTTAATATATATATTTGGCATAAATGACCAATCACTATGCACATTCTCACAGCACTAACGCATATATATACATAATACTACAAACAAATCTATAGACATTTCATACCAACCAAATAGATTAAAGTTTATCCACATATCCTATACCTCACTTACAAATCTAATTGTTACCGAAATTCGGGGTAAACAGTTTGGCGCCCACCGGGGGGATAGGATAATAGTGATTTTTTAATCTTTGATTCTTCCTTCTTTTACCCGTTGATTGAAGAATCTGCTAATTTTAGCAAAATACGGACGAAATGGCAAGCAGCGGACATTCCGGTCATGTGAACAACAACAAGATTGTGGCTGAAAACGAGAACAACAGTGGGTTACGAAACCTACCTGCAAATCCAATCGACCCAAACTCTGTTGACTCGAGAGAAGGCCTTAACCGGCAGAATACCGTGAATCAGGAGAATGCCGCCTTTTCGGCCACCGATCCTTTGAATACTCATAACTCAATTACTTTGTCCCGGGCTAAAGGCCGGAAAACACCGGATACACCGGATGAAATTAACTTACGTTTAATATTTGAAATGTTGCTGGAACAAGGGACCGCCATAGCTGAACAGGGAATTGTTATAGCTCAGCTTCAGAGCAAAAACGATAAGACAGCTCCGGTAATGTCAAAAGGGGTCACCAAACCAAGGAGGGACGAAGCACGGATAGTCGAAAGTAATGGATCTAGAGCCGGTTCGTCTACCGAAGTTCTGAAGATGCTCGAGACCTTGGCAAAACGGGTCAATTCAACGGAGAAGAGGGTGGAAAGGTATAACTCTCGGGTGGATCAGATCCCGGGAGCTCCACCGATTTTGAAAGGGCCGGATTCAAAGAGGTACATTCAAAGGCCTTTCCCTCCTAGTGCGGCTCCGAAGTTAATCCCAAAGAGGTTCAAGATGCTGGATGTCCCGAAATATGATGGTACAACGAACCTGCAGGAACATGTGACTTCGTATACCTGTGCCATAAAAGGCAATGATGTCGAAGGGGATGAAATTGAGTCTGTGTGGTTGAAAATATTTGAGGAAACACTATCGAAAGGAGCGTTGACCTGGTATGACCATCTGCCCAAGCATTCCATCACTTCATTCGAAATGCTGGCAGATGCGTTCATCAAAGCCCATGCTAGGGCCAAAAAGGTGCAAGCCCTGAAGGCGGACATCTTCCGAATAGCCCAAAGGGACGATGAGTTGTTACGAGAATTTGTGAACCGCTTCCAAAGGGAATAGATGGAGCTCCTTCCGGTTCCGAAAGAATGGGCTGCACAAGCTTTCACCAAATGGCTTAACCCTCGGAGCTCGACTGCTTCGTTCAAACTGAAGGAAAACTTGTTGTAGTATGAGGCTGTAACCTGGGAAGATGTTCATAACAGATACGAATCAAAGATTCGGGTAGAGGATGACCAGCTCGAACTTCCCCCAGGACCTATAAATATGAGCAAAAGCTCTGAGAGATCGAGAAAAAATTATGAGCCGGAGATGCGACCATCGAGGGAAAGGTACTGGCCATACTCTTATTGGAAAAAATCGAGCTTCAGGTCGGAAACATCGAGGGTCGGCCCCAGTCACTTCTCGGGTAGGGGCGATAAACAGGCCAAACGCCCGTCAAACAGCGAGGCCTATCATTTAGAAGTGATGCCGGGAGTTCGGCTAGCAACAAAGACGTACCGAGGATATCAGAATACAACTTCAACATCAACACCTCAGACCTCGTCTCAGCTATTGACCATATCACGGAGGCTAGATGTCCAAGGCCATCGAGGTCAGACTCGAGTCAACGGGACCCAAACGTGGTGTGTGAGTATCATGAGACCCATGGGCACAGGACTGAAGATTGTCGTCAATTAAGAGAGGAGGTGGCTCGTTTATTGAAGAATGGCCACCTTCGATAATTCCTGAGTGAATGAGCCAAAAACCACTACAAAGAAAGGGAGAGTCATAAGCAAGCCCAGCCGGTGGATCCTCAACATGTAATCAATATGATAATTGGGGGAACGGATGCTCCACGAGGGCCGGTGATCAAACGAACAAAGGTTTCAATTGTACGAAAGAAGCGCAACCGGGACTATGTACCCGAGGGTTCCATCTCCTTCAGTAACGAGGATGCAGAAGGAATCATTCAACCGCACAATGATGCATTGGTAATTTCTATCCTTATCTTCAAATCACAAGTTAAACGTATTTTGATTGACCCAGGTAGTTTGGCCAACATCATCCGGTGGAGAGTGGTAGAACAGCTGAGGCTACTTGACCAAATTGTACCGGTAGCCCGAGTACTCAGCGGGTTTAATATGGCAAGCGAACCCACGAAGAGTGAAATTTCTTTGCCGGTTAACATTGACGGAACCATACAACTGTTACGCCCCAAAACCCACCCTGGACGTAACCGGCATCCGACGTCATGAACAACATCGGAAGAACCTAAACGACACAATAACAACACTTGAACCCGCCAGGTTCAATACTCGCCTCCAACAGTTTATAAAATAAATGTAACATCAAGTTCCTTTTTAATAATCTTTCCTTATTAAATTAAACTAAGTTATAAGTAACTGCATATATGACGATCACAATTAAGGAATAAAATCAGCGGAAGTTTATTATAAGTAAATAGTCATAAACGTGGCAAACACCCATTGATCATACGAGACTTTGACAATCTACCCACAATTCTGACAACTATCTATGGAGCTTCTAAGAGACACAACAATCATCTAACTTCGGGACGCAGCCCGGAAATCTAGAATAATAAATGAAACAGGAAGTGTCCCATGAACAAGTATGTGGGCTCACCAAATCAACAACAGCAGCAAGTTCTCCTAAGCGTCGAGGGTATCACGAACTTGCTCTTCTCCGTTACCTAACATACCATAAAAAACAACAATGGTATGATTGAGTACTTTCGTACTCAGTGAGTGCCTCGGAGACAACAAGTAATATAAAAATAAAATATAATAATACATAAAGAAATCAGTTCTGACAAGTTAGTATAAAAACTGTCATTCCACTTTATGATTCTTAATATCATTTGTTAAACAGTTTATAAAGCCATTTCAAAATCCCAGTTTCAATTATGCTTTAAATCGATCAGGCATAAATACCAGTTCCATAATAAAGATGGATATCACAATCGCCCGTATAGGCCCAACTCAATATCAACAACACAAAGCAATACACCGGAATATGGATTCACGGTGGCTACTCTTCCTCCCGAATAGCAAGGCACACTGCCCAATACATCGGAATATGGATTCACGGTGGCTACTCTTCCTCCCAAATAGCAAGGCAATTAATATACCCCAGGTAGCGAACCCGGAAGTGGCCACTCTTCCCCCCGAATGGCAAGGCAATTAATACACTAGGATCCATAGTGGCTACTCTTCCTCCCGAATAGCAAGGCAAACACAACACCAAAGTCCATGGCATAGAAGCCGATTCACAATTTGTCTCAAAGTAGTCACACCATCAATAACATTAAAGTTCATTACGCCATATCGAAAGAATAAGTCATTCCAATCAATGTTTTGAAAACGTATAACTTCTTTACAAAAGATTTCCATGTCCCAATTCATCAATGAGAATGTAATTACCAACTCTTAACCATCATTATTAAGCATCTCTCATAGAGGAAAACATTCATAATATCTTATACATATATAGGGTTTGTTACAATCTAGGTTTAATGTGGGTTTGTCCCCTCACACACATTAACCACCATTTAGACATGAATTAGAGTTCAAGAAACATGAAAAGATTACTTTTCCTTTCATTCATTAAAGAATCTTGAATAAAATTTATACTTCCAACAATAGTTTCAAAAAGTGATTTTCATTCAGAATAAGTTTTCAAAAGAGAGACATACAAATCACCTTTATAGTCAAAAATGATTTTTAAAAGAGACATATCTTAAATCCCGTTAAAATATTCCAAACGTAAGCTCCATGCTTCAAAGAATCATTCTACATCTAATTGAGGTTTGTATGACCAATAAACTACAGATATTCACCGAATTAGCAACTACTGTTCATAGCTGGAAACGCATAGCTACAGACCTCGAAATCCGATCTTTACTGTTCATATTTAAGACCTATATGTTGGGACCACTCAGTTAAAATTTGGGTTCGATCCAATGGTTAGATAAGCCGGAAACGTCAATTTAATATGGCTGCTCGGAGGAAATTCTACAGCAAAAATACTAGGGTTTTATTTTTAATAAAGTGCATCTAAACCAATCCTATTTCATGATTCTACCAACTATTCCATGTCTAAAACATAATAATAATTCCATATATCCATAAAAGTATGAGGGTGTTACCTTTTTGAAGAAATTCCAAAGCTTCATCCCATATTTGACCTTGAATGAAGTTTCCACAATCTATTGATTTCATATAATGATTTGATGTTAACCTAGTGATTAGTTAAGGTAATTAACTTAGGGATTTGAGTAAAAACTCACCTTAGAGAGATGATATATGGCTCTGGTGGAAAAACCCTCTCCTTGGATATTTTTGTGCTGTATTTATAGGTTATTATAAAGGCTTGGGCTTTAAAACCTAATCCTACAAGAATCGGAATTTCCATTTTACACAGCTTCAGTAAATCGGTCATAAAGTTTTACTCACACGTCTGTTTGGGCTGCATAATATATTTTTGAAAATTTATTTTAATTCCCTACAACTTATATGTTTTGAGTTTTTCCAAATGTCAAACGCAAATACCCGAAAACTGGACATAACTGGAAACTGTCTCAAACATGACGAATGTAAAGATTTCTAAGGAACTTCCTTATCTCATTTGACCCCGAAAAGATTATTTAACACCATTATCCATCCCAAAGGGATCCAAAACGTTAAAATGACATCTAAACCCCAATTATTTCACAATGACACCTAACTTGGATTTACGGGATATTACAATAGCAGACGGTATTCTACGTCATCGAGGGAGATATGAAGTATAATGCTTTGCTCGGCATACCGTGGATTTATAGCATGAGAGCGATAACATCAATACTACACCAGTTGCTGAAGTTCTCGACTCCGGAAGGGATAAAAACTATCCGAGGCGAACAGCCCGCAGTAAGGGAAATGTTCACGGTCGAGGAAGTACCCCTTTTTCCAAAAAAGCTGAATAAAAAAGATGATGAGTCAATCGGAGACAAGGACACCAAATAGCAATTAAAGAATACAGATTCGAAAGCGGAGCAGAAGAGATCGGACCCGGCTGGTGAAGAGGATGATTTCGGCGTGCCTAGATCGTTTGTATTACCGGATGACTTGGATGCAACCAAATCTACCGTGGAGGAGCTAGAACAAGTCATCTTGTTCGAACATCTACCAGATAGAAAGGTATACCTGGGCATGAGGTTAACCTCGGAGCTTAGGAACAAGTTAATTAAATTTCTTCAAGCTAATGCCGATTGTTTTGCATGGTCCCATATAGACAAGACAGGTGTACCACCAGAAGTCACGACTCATAAGCTTAGCCTCGATAGGAAATTCCCCCCGGTGAAGCAGAAAAGGAGACCAATGGCTGAGCCAAAACATGCCTTCATAAAAGATGAGGTAACAAAGCTTTTAAAAATAGGCTCTATCCGGGAGGTAAGATATCCAGACTGGCTAGATAATGTAGTAGTGGTGCCAAAGAAAGGTAATAAATATGGAATGTGTGTTGACTGTAAGGATCTGAACAAAGCATGCCCGAAAGATTCGTTCCCGATGCCTCATATCGATCGAATGATCGATTCAACGGCTGGGCATGAGATGTTAAGTTTTCTTGATGCTTACTCTGGGTGTAATCAAATCCGGATGCACCCGGAGGACCAAGAGAAAACCTCTTTTATTGCCCGATACGGGACTCACTGTTATAATGTCATGCCATTCGGGTTAAAAAATGCCGGAGTAACTTACCAACACCTAGTTAATGGAATGTTCGAAGAACAGATAGGGAAAACAATGGAAGTTTATATTGATGACATGCTAGTCAAGTCCCTGGAAACAGAGGACCATTTAAAACATTTGCAGGATACCTTTGATGTACTTCGTAAACACAACATGAAGCTTAACCCGGAGAAATGTGCCTTCAGTGTCCGATCCAGCAAATCTTTGGGCTTCATGGTATCGAATCGGAGAACTGAAATTAACCCGGACAAGATCAAAGCCATTGAGGATATTGAGGTGGTGAACAACGTCAAGGCTGTACAGAGGCTCACCGGAAGGATAGCAGCACTGAGCCGTTTCATTTTGAGGTCTTCGGATAAAAGTCACCATTTCTTCTCACTACTGAGAAAGAAGAATGACTTCGTCTGGACACCGGAATGTCAAAAGGCTTTGCAGGAATTAAAAAGGTATTTATCGAGCCCGCCCTTGCTGCTCACACCGAAAGGAGACGAGTATTTGTTTCTATACCTTGCCGTGTCTGAGGTAGCAGTAAGCGGTGTTTTGGTCCGAGAAGAAGCAAGTACGTAATTCCCAAAATAATATGTGAGTAGGACTTTAGGGGATGCGGAGACTTTATCCACACCTCGAAAAGGTGGCCTTGGCACTGGTAAGTGCGTCAAGAAAGCTAAAACCTTACTTTCAATGTCATCCGATATGTGTAGTAACTACTTACCCACTAAAAAATGTCATGCATAAATTGGAGTTATCAGGTAGATTGACCAAATGGGTCGTAGAGATTGGCGGATATGATATCGAGTATAAGCTTAGAACAACTATTAAATCTCAAATCTTAGCCGATTTTGTGCCAGACTTTACCCCCGCTATGATTCCCGAGGTCGAGAAAGAACTTTTGCTAACCTCGGGAAAGGCTTCGGGTATCTGTTCTCTACACACAGATGGGTTTCGAACCTGAAAGGTTTCGGGTTGGGCATTGTTCTTAAGACTCCCGCCGGTGATGCCATTAGACAATCGATTAGAACTATAAAATTGACTAACAATGAAGCCGAGTATGGGGCTATGATTGCAGGTTTGGAATTGGCTCGGAGTTTGGGAGCCGAAATAATCGAAGCAAAATGCGACTCTCTCTTGATCGTGAACCAGGTGAATGGCGTCTTCGAGGTCAAGGATGAGCGAATGCAAAGATACTTGGAGAAAACTCAGGTGACACTACACCGGTTTAAAGAATAGACCATGCAACATGTACCCAGGGAGCAGAATAACGAAGCCGATGCATTGGCCAATTTGGGCTCTTCAATCGAAGCGAAGGAAATCAACTCTAGTACCGTAGTGCAATTGATGAATTCGGCGGTAGAAAACGGGCAAGCCGAGATAAACACAATGGGTCTAACTTGGGATTGGCACAACAGATACATCGACTACTTGCAAGATGGAAAGCTCCTAAGCGACCCAAAAGAATAACAATCACTTCGAACCAAAGCAGATCGGTTCTGCTTAATAGACGACCAATTGTATCGACGGTCTTTCTTTAGACCTCTGGCCAAGTGTTTAGGTCTTGAAGAAATAGATTATGTGATGAGAGAGGTCCACGAGGGTACCTGCGATAATCACTCCGGTGCGGAAGCCTTGGTTCGAAAAATTATCAGAGCCGGTTACTACTGGAACCGAATAGAGAAGGATGCGAAAAATTTTGCCCGGACATGCGACGGGTGTCAAAGGCATGCCCCGATGAGTCATCAATCCGGGGAGTTGCTGCACCCGGTGATATCACCTTAGCCGTTCATGAAGTGGGGAATGGACATCGTCGGTCCTCTGCCATGGGCACCAGGTAGGGCTCGTTTCATTCTATTTATGACTGACGACTTCTCAAAATGGGTTGAAGCGCAGGCCTTCGAAAATATTAGAGAAAAGGAGGTTATTTACTTCATATGGGACCATATTATCTGTCGTTTCGGCATCCCGACCGAAATAACTTGTGATAACGGCCCTCAGTTCATTAGCAGCAAGGTCAGTACTTTCCTCAACGGGTTGAAGATTAAGAAGATAGTATTGACTCCGTATCACCCGAGTGCAAACGGACAAGCGGAATCCACAAACAAAACAATAATTCAAAATCTAAGGAAAAGACTTAAAACATCTAAACATAGATGGAGGGAAGTGCTGCCGAAGGTGAGTTGGGGACTTGGTACTTCGGAAAGTTACTTTGAATACCAAGAATCCCAATGACGGGAAGTTGGGTCAGAACTGGGAAGGGTCGTACAAGATAACCGGAGTAATGGGCAAAGGATCGTACCAACTGGAATCCATGGACGGACAACGGTTGCGCAATAACTGGAATGTGGCTCATTTGAAGAAATACTATTGTTATGGCATGCATGCTAAGGTATGGATGCCTATCACTTGTGATCATCTTTTATTAACCTATCCTTTTTTGCAGAAGTGGTACCGAAATAAGCCCCGGGGGAATGGAGTTAGGTCTGAAAACACGTGTTGCACTCTTTTCCTTAGTATGGTTTTGTCCCGAAGTGGGTTTTCCGACAAGATTTTTAACGAGGCAACAAGTACAACGTGTTACTTTATGAAAACAAGGCAAAGTAGCCAGAAAAGAAGAGTTTGCCCCTTGAGTGGGGACTTAATAGTGCTTACCCGATCATGCTGCTCGGATAAACACTAGGGGACTATCATACCCACATCGAGACCTATCCCAGAAAGGTAGAATGAGTTCAACTCACCAAAGCAGATGAAGAAACACTATTAAGTGATATCCCAGAAAGGTCTTCGAAATTTTATGTCTCTTATTTTTGTGTAAACCCGGACCTTCAGTGTTAGGTTTCGATCTAAGGACCAAACGATAAAAAACGAATCGTGTCCAGTTAGTATTTGCTACGGCAAAAACAGAAGGAAACGGATGAAATCCTCATTTTATGTACGTACAAACACTGGCTATATAAAAAAGCGTTATGAAAGCATACCTCTCAGACACGTCTTTGTATTAAATACCCTATATCGGGAATTATTATCAAAATTTGGCGAAGGCAGCAAGGTCGAAATGAACCGAGCCCAAAATCTTGTAACACCCTCGAGTGGGAATTGTCGTTTAAAAACTTGACAAAGGTAGGGATTCAGGTATCCGAACCTAATTTATTATATGTAAAAGGCTGGAAAAGTTTCAAACAATTTAAAAACCTCGACCCAAAATGGCCAACGTGATTCAGGGACGTCTGAATTCACGAAGCATAAATAAAGCCCCTCGGGCAAACCATTCGATAAAATCCTCGGTCAACAACATACCCAACGAAATAAAAGCCAATACTCAATGAGTTAAGACAGCCGCAATTCAGACAAAAGAGGTAGCTCCGAACCTTTGATTATTCCTTACGGGACAAACGATTAAGGCAAATGTCATAACGTACATTCGAATAAGAGAATGAAGAAAACAACAGCCAAAAGGGAAATATGTATTTCATATACAAACTAAGTCTTTACACTTACACTTTTCACACAAGTCAAAAACAAAAGCAAAATAAAGGCTCGTACAGGCCCTGATCTACCCGGTATGGTTAGAATCGGAGTTCTCAGAAACAGTTTGCTCTGAATCTTCAGAATCAGCATCAAGGGATTTCTTGGCCCTCTCCTCGACTTCTTTGGCCTCGAGTATCTGGTCCTGGAGGTCCCCTAACCCTTTTTCAACCTGTTCAAGGGTAACCCTCCGAGATTTCCACCGCTCATACTCGATTAGAATCGTAGAACGAGCCTCGGCAGTCTTCATGTCTTTAAGAGACACTTCTAGGTCGGCCTCGGTTTTTTTCAATTTAGCCTCTAGTTCGGATCTTACTTCAAGAAGAGCTATTCGAATTTGATTAGCCGATTCAAGCTCAGCCTAAAGCACATCATTGGCCTCAGTAGCCTCCTCGAGTTTGCTCTTAAGCTCATCACTGATCCGAGCTCGATTCTCGGCTTTCTCCTCGGCCACCCTCAGTTTCTCCTTGTCATTGGCGCTCTCGGATTCAAGCTACTGATGCCTTTATGCCATCCTCACGGCATCAGCCTTGACCTAGTCAAGTTCACTTCGAAGTTGGAAAATAGTGGCCTCGAGTTCACCAAGCCTCGTAGCAAAATTGGCATTGTCTCGGTTAAGACCGACATTATCCGCCTCAAGGAGCCGGTTCTTTTCAATCATATCGGCCAACTTAGCCTTTAAGGAAGATTTTCGGCCTTTGCCGCTTTAAGCCCGGCTCAGCTGATCCTCTTTCTCCTGTAGGAAGAGTTGGAACTTCTCCGTTTCTCGACCCCGGGCATCCAGCTGACCCTTTAAATCGTCAACCTCGTGTTGGGCACAGACAAAGCCCTCATTAACGAGCACAACACTCTGCAGAAGAAGAAGCAAATCGAGTTAATAAATTGAATAAACAAGAGTTGAAAATCTCACATCAATATTATGGAAAGATGAGAGTAAAGTTTACCCTGTTGCCTGCATACATGCCTTCATTTATAAGGCACTGCCAAGGAACCCCGGCCATTTTCCTCTTATCCGAATCCAAAATAAGAGGCCTTGGATAACTTGCTACCCCGACAGGCCGGGATAAGAAGCTGCAATCCTCGGGGACGATGATCACAGTCTACCTCGTCCTTTTGGGTTCTACCCTGAGGGCCGAGAAAATACCTACAAGGGAGTCCCTTGCACCCGTTTCAGTGGATCGGCTAGCCGTCCTCGTGGCTCGCGGAATAGGAAGGCGTTCAAACCCAGCAGCTTCCCCGGTTGCAAGAGGGATATTCAAGAACATGTCGTCCAGGTTATCGGACCTCGATGCAGGAGTAGGAGAAATCAGAACGGTTCCAGCAGCCTCGGTAGATGCGAGTGCCTCAGATGTAGTAGCTCGGTCACCACCGGGCAGTGGGCTAGTAACCATTATAGCCTCGTTGTCTGGAGCTGATTCTGCCCTTTGATCAGCCTCGGTATCCTAAGACGGGCCAGATCTTCTAGGCCTCTTCACCAAGGGTGCCTCTTCGGGCGAAGCATCACCTGAAATGTCAATGAATTCAATGGACCTTAGAGGAATCGGAAAAAGAACATCTTTCTCCCTACCTATGTTCGGGGTCGGGATGGAAGTTCCTTCCTCAGCTGTAGACAAGGGCGGAATGGTAGTTTCTTCCTACGGAACAGAGGCGGCGAAGGGGCCCGCACCAACCCTGCGAATAATAATATCGGACTCGAATTCATCCCTCAGGGTCTGAACTTCACTTCTCGGCCTCTTCTTTTTCTGCCCTTTGGCCGAGGGCTTTCTCTGTCTCTTTCCGGCTGCAGCAATGAGCCGGGATGCCCCTGCCGTATCAAATTCAGAAGCCAGTGTGGCAGGCTCAGCCGTTGGTTCGGGTCTTGGCTCCATCGAGCCCTTGGGCAAGCCTGAATACCAAGAGAGTTATAGAAAGAAAAAGCAAAATGGGAGGACGCAATAAGTACTGAATCAAAGGGAAGATTACCATGATTTTGGGCAACCCACTGGCCACGGGACAGGTCCGCCCATGTCCGTTCACCATGAGGGTGTTGGATAATGATTGCCTCAACCCACTCGGGGAGGTTCTGGACAGCTGAAGGTATCCATGCCTCAGCTATAAAAAAAAATTCACATATGCGTGTAAAGGAGCAAATTTGGACAACGTATAGAATAAAGACAACTATAGAGGGAAGACAAATGAGAAACTTACGTCTATTATTCCACTTTTCCGGAAAGGGCATGTGATCAGCCGGAATAATGTCTACGGTCCTTACCCGGACATAACGTTCCAACCATCCTCGATCTCTATCCTTGTCGAGTTTTGAAAGAATCGGGTTCCGACCTCATTTGGCGACCTTTATCAACCCCCCCCCCCCCCCTCCCCGCGGAAGATTCTCGGAGAATACAACCGGATGAAGTGTTCTAACGTGAGTTCCTTTTTGGCATTATTGGCCAGTAGGCGGAGGCAGGCCACGATCCTCCAGATAATCGGCTCAATTTGGGCCAAGGTCACGTTGTACATCTGGCACATCTCGAGAATAACCGGATCAATTGGAGGATCGAGTTTGAGCGTAAACGGATACATGTAAATGTACAGGAACCCTTCTTTGTAGTAAGTAATGCACTCGTCTGGCCCGGGAGTGAACACTTGCACCGGATGCTTATCCCATCCACAATCGACCCGGACCCGAGGGAGGAGATCCTCTGTAATAGACGAAGGGTATCGCCTTACGTCGAAACCCCTATCCGCGATTAGAGATGGCTTCTCAACGTCAAATTCATGGTTGTAATTGGGTCTGGATGGTATTATGTCCAGGGCAGTCGGTTCCACGAATGTCTTACCTTTGGGTTTTGAAACAGGCTCGGCTCCCGGAGAAGAAACCGAGGGAACGTCCTAGGAAGCAGAATCAGTGTTGGCTGACATTTTAAAGGTGAAAAAGTGGGTATGAAAATTTGAGGATTTGAAGAGACAGATGAAAGTTTCAAGACAAGAACAAAACAATGAAAGAGGATATTAGAAGGATTGAAGACTCAATTTGATCTTTGATGCAAGAAACTTTGAAGATTCAGAGAAAAAGAAGTTAACAAATGAGTAGCTAACAAAGAAGTTAACGAAGAGGTAAGAAGTAAAAGGTAGAGAATGAGAAATGAAAGTGAAAAAATGAGCAGCTTTGGGCCTGATATAGACGTTCCACTGTAGCAGTTACAGAGAACGACCAATCGAGAGGTGACGCGTGTCTAGGGCTGCTTATCGGGCGGATTGAGCGGATAACTACGCTTAACGGTTTGGCTTATCGTTTATCGGTTTTTAAAAGTACTAATCCGCTAGCCAACCGATAAGATATCGGTTGGTTCGGTATCGAGTTAGCAATTATCGGACGGTTATCGGGGGGTGTACCGGTTAAATTACGTAACTACTATCTCTTTTTTTTTGCCTTGAAAGAAAAAAGTTTTATTCATAATTTAACAACTAGGAAGTCAATTAAGCTCCATAGCCACAGGGCAGGACTTAACAGTTAAGAATTCACAAGTTTAATCTCAACCCTTCCGATGGTGATCACTTCACCACCTTTCTCTGGAACTACAATTATTGCAATAGTAACTTCCAACACAAAATAATAATAATAATAATAATAATAATAATAATAATAATAATAATAATAATAATAATAATAATAATTTATGGTTAATGGAAGAGTTTACCGAAGATAATTACTGATGGTTCAGACTTTTCACTTTAGTGCTTTAGCTTTAGATTTTAGTGTTTTAGGTTTACAATACATATTTTATATGTTTAGGGGTAAAAATATAAATATGATAAATTCTTAACGGGTTAACGGTTTGCCCAATAAGAAAATTGTGTAATCTGCCCCCGCACCGATAAGCCGTTAACTACAAAATTTTAATCCATTCCCCAATCGCTAATCCGATAGCCCACTACCAATAAGCAAATAAGCCAATTTTACGGTTGGGTTATCGGTGGCGGTTCGATTTTGAACAGCCCTACGCGTGTCGCAGAATTAATGGGACGTGATTTGAAGCGACATGGGTTAAGGCGGTTCCCGAGGTCGACCACTCAGGACGAGACACGTGACATAACTGTTCCCGCCAAATTTGAAGATAAGAACGAGCTTATGGAAAAACAAGTTTTGGGACTTATCCACTTCCCGTTACTTCGGTAAAACTACAATCCGAAAATTGTGGGGACTATCTGTATACGGTAAAAATCGGGTCAATTTGTGATCGGTGAGTCCGGAGCCGAGGGTAAGTCCAAATGAGCACCAACATGTCCGGTCTTTTCTTCACACCGGGGTATCGTACCGGATGCAATTGACCCGAGATAGGAAAAGCGTGTCCGTTGGTCCGGGTATGCCGATCCAAAATCAACGCGTCCGTTGGGGTTAGTTTTTTTTTTTTTTTCAGATCTCAATATTGTAATCATCAAACTTGTTAAAGCTCTCTCTAAACACTACTAAAAAAAGGGGAAAAACCGACGGACTGCGTCGGTTTTTTCAATGAAACCGACGGGAAACCGACCCTTTACGGTCCGTCGGTTTACATACTCTCGCTTTTTGAAAACCGACGGACCACGTCGGTTTTTCCCGACGGACTGCGTCGGTTACGTGGTCCGTCGGGTTTTATACAATAATTTAAAAAAAAAAAAAAAAAACTGACGCACGACGTCGGTTTTTTATTTAAAATTTTTTATTTTAAATACAAAACCGACACAGTGCGTCGGTTTTTTCATAAAATTTTAGAATTATTTTCCAGAAAACCGACGGACTGAGTCGAGTTTCCGTCGGTTTTCTGGAAAATTTCCAAAATTAATTTCCAGAAAACCGACGGACTACGGCGGTTTTCTGGAAAATTTCCTGCATTCAATTCCTGCATTTTCTGCAGCCACACCTGCACAGAAACCAGTACCAAAAGCAGCTCAAAACTAGCATTAAAATGCTCCAAATCAATTTTAAAAGAGCTACAACACATAAAATCACCCTAAGTAATAATAAAACACATCAAACACTATCTAAACACATTAAATACGATCTAAATAGACCTTCAAAGTTTAGAAATATTTAAATGTCCAACCAAAAGTACCATTAACTAGTTTTAACACAATCTCTTTGCTTCATAGTAACTCTTAGGTATGTCGAATTCCGGACAAACTAGTTCCCCTACAAGCTTAATCATTGAGTCCATAGCAGCTTCAGCAACAGTCCAATCTGATTTGATGTTAATCATTCTAACTGCAACAGACAACTTAGAATGCTGACTCCATACCTAAAGTGGACGACTAGCCTCTTCTAAATCTTGATAGAAGCGCATTGCTTTTTCATTAGGAGGTTCCTCAAAATTTTGCCCAGGTTCAAAACTAGACTGTACGCCAAAAGCATCATTAACTCTATCATATTGGACATGACTATATTCCTGCGACACACTACTTTCACCGACAACCATATTGTAAAATATACCATTGACCCTATCAGTTTCCCCATGATCAGTCCAAACATAATATTTCTGCTTAAACCCACGACTATATAAATGAACCCTAACCGCTTCCGGTTTCAAATACTATTATTCATATTATACATCCACATACGATCCATCTACAAAAATATACCCACAAATTATTGAGGTTATAGAAATATATTATAACTTAAGAATTCTAACTTAAAATATAACTTAAGAAAACACAATCCAACCACTTCTAACTTTGAATTCTCAATAACAATTCTAACTTTAATAATTTATAAATTCTAACTTTAATATAATTTTGAAAAGCACAATCCCAACCAATTCTAACTTTGAATTCTCAAAAACAATTCTAACTTTAATAACTTATGGATTCTAACTTTAATTCTAAAAATTGAAAAGTAAATCTAGTCAAATAAAGTCTACATTTTAGTTTTGAGGTTATAGAAATATTATAACTTAATAATTCTAACTTTGAAAAGCACAATTCCAACCAATTCTAAAAATTGAAAAGTAAATCTAGAGAAATAAAATCTCCATTTTAGTATTGAGGTTATAGAAATACTATAACTTAACAATTCTAACTTTGAAAAGCACAATCTCAACCAATTCTAATTTGGAATGATCAATAACAATTCTAATAACTTATGGAATTCTAACAAAAAGCACAATCCAAAAAAAAAAAAAAAACTAGTCAAATAATTAAAGTATACATTTTTGCACACATTCAACAACAATAATATTACAAAGAATGCTAACTAAGCTAACACAAATACATTGACAAAGAACATGAAATATAGCACAATCCCAAGCCAAAAAAAAAAAATGACAACTAAACTAGTCAAATAAAGTTTACATTTTTTTCACAAATTCAACATTAATAACATTACAAATGATGTTTAACAAAGCTAAATAGATTAGTATTAGGCCTAAAATCTACAAATAAAACTAAAATTGAAAGAATTTTAAAAGCCCTAATTTAAGAGAAACTAACCTCAATTAATTAACTTAAAAACGGGTCTGGGGTTGGTGGGGACGGGCTGCGCAGGCGGCTGCGCTGGGCGGCGGGGCTGGGCGGAGGGGAGGGGGGCGGCGGGTAGCTAGGGTTTGAGGGGAATGGGAGTTTAACTGGGAAGAGGAGAAGAAATGGGTATGAAAACCCATCTGGAATGTTTTTAAAGAAAAATCGACCCTGTCCGTCGGTTTTTCCCGCACGTTTGACCAGATTTGACCCAAAAAAAAATTCAAAAAAAAGGAAACCGACCCTGTCGGTCGGTTTCCTAAAAAAAAAATTGTTTATTATTTTTTTTAAAAACAAATTGAATTGCATATTATTTAAAATATTTTTAAAAATAAAACCTACGTCATCCGTCGCTTTTATATTAATTTTTTTTTTAATAAAACCGATGTGGGACGTCGGTTTTTTTTTTTTTTCGGATATATATTTTCAAAATTCTGCCAAAAAAACCGATGTCGTCCGTCGGTTTTCTAATTAAAATAATTAAAAAAAATTAGAAATGTAAAACGACGCAGGGAGTCGGTTTTTTGTCCGTCGATTTTTGACAGTTTTTTGGTCCGGATTTTTGTGGTGTTCTTCCTTAGTTTTACTTATCCATTCAATATATTACTTAATATATATATTTGGCATAAATGACCAATCACTATACACATTCTCACAGCACTAACGCATATATATACATAATACTACAAACAATCCATAGACATTTCATACCAATCAAATAGAATAAAGTTCATTCACATATCTTATACCTCACTTACAAATCTAATTGTTACCGAAATTCGGGGTAAACAATTGTGACTCTGTGACCTTAGCTTCAAATAATATGATATAGACGCATTTTTAATAGGCCAATTAGCGCGCAATGTGGAAGCTATCATCATTATATTGAGCAAAGTCCAATCAATCATGGTTTCTTTTTAATTTTTTAATGTTTCTTTTTTAACAATATCTGTAACTATTGAGGAAACCTTCAACCCTCAACTCAACATATATAAAAAATAAAAAAGGTCACGGCTATGAGAGATCTTACACATTTAATTGCTAATAATCTCAGTAGAACCATCAACCATATGATGTATGGGCTGTCTATACAGAAGTAAATATGCCTTTCATAACCATCCAGCTACTTCCGCAGTTCATATTTTCTATATCATAACATGATGTCCTTTTTCGTAATTTAATACTTAAAATAACTTTTTAAAAGTATTGACTACACACAAATTACTAATAAAAGCACTTTTCAAATGATTAGCCAAACACAAATTGCTACTCTCCAAAAAGACTTTTTCATGAAATACTTCTATTAAGAGCCCGTTTGGATTGACTTATAAGTTGCATATAAGTTGCTTATAAGCTGTTTTTAGTTTTTTTGAGTGTTTGGCTGGTCAGCTTAAAGTCATTTTGTGCTTAAAATAAGCTCAAAAAAATAATTAGACCCATTTGACTTAGATTATCTAAAGCAGCTTATAAGCTGAAAACAGTTTATAAGCTAAAAAAAATAAGTTAGACTACCCCAACTTATTTTTTTTAGCTTATAAGCTGTTTGCAGCTTATAGGCATAAGCCCATCCAAACAGGCTCTAAGTACTTCTCAAAATACGTTGCTTTTGGCTGCTTGGCCAAACTGGCGCAAACTACTATTAATGCGGATCCAAAAAACATGTATAAAAGCCTCTTATATATTTTCCATTAACGTACAATACATCTTCTTGGAAAACTTGTTGGTAGTAGTAACTCAGGATTTACGAAAGCACTTCCATCTTACTAGTTAAAGTAATCAAGCTCGCAATTTTGTTTCTTTGGAAATATTATTCTCCCACCTTATACGCAACGTATGGGACAAATTAGCATTTACGAGGACAAGTCAGGTAGAGAAAATAACAAAATTAGATAATCATAGAAATTTGGCCCGTAGGATCACTACAGCTTATAGGTAGGTGAGTCAGAATAAATTAACCATATTCTCAATCCATTTCTTTTTCTTAAAAGGGATCGGAAAGGACTATAATAATTATTATTTATAACCTCATGTTCGGGCTTACGTGTGAGAATAATCTATCTTCGCCATACTTCTTATTAAGAAGTTTTTCATTCCGTGAAACCTTTGATTAAAGAAGAAGGAGTTTGACAATCAATCTCATGTATACAACTGCTAAAAGTTACTCTTAAGAATGGGGAAATAGGCTGATCCTTAATTGCAAGATCCCAACTTGAAGTTTTTATAAAGAGAGAAAGAGTTGAACTTGAAACATGCAAAACTGGAATAGTTGCGGATTCAAAAATTCAACATTACTTAGGATCTTTGAAGTTTTTATAAAGAGAGAAAGAGTTGAACTTGAAACATGCAAAACTGGAATAGTTGCGGATTCAAAAATTCAACATTACTTAGGATCTTAATCTACGATCTAAACTAGTTTTGAATCCCTTTGCCGCAATTAGTACTAAAATTTTGTCATTATATTAAGCGGTTTTCAACTGTTCATATATAACCAAAAAATAAATTTCTTGTCATATGTGCAAAATGCAACTTTTCAGTGAAGGGCATTCAATCCAACCCTTGCGCAAACCTAGCTACGCCATTGCTATGGCATTCTTCTCAAGGTTTGTGTTTTTGAAATATTTGAAAAATTAAATTTTAAAATCTTCACAAACAACTCAAACAAATAGAGTTTGACAAAAACTCAAATATAATTATATAGACTTTAATTTTACACTAGGTTACGTAAAAGATAACTATAATAGTAGCTAATATAATTCATAGCTATATAATAAGAGAAAGGAGACGCACCGCGAGGAAGTATTCGATGTCATTGCCAATGGGAAGTAGATCCAAGTTATGGTCAAAACGAAAGACATGTACTCTACTACCTGTACTTCCAGCATCAAATATCACTGCATAGTGCTCTGATTCATGGCTAAGAAGTAGCCTTCTAATATGAGATGAAGCAGAACGCTGTGGCAACACTAACAATGTCAACAAGAAAAAGAAGATTATGAAGTGAAGAGGAAAACTGCTTTGCCTATTCATTTTTTTCTTTACTTCTCCCTTAAGCTTAGAGCTGTTACATAACAGCAAAAACAAGTTGTCTTTATATAACAAAAGAAATGTGTCGCCAGCACAGTACCATTTATTTTTTCATTAATTGATGTTTAGAAACGTTTAACAAAGTGTTTCGTGTTGGCCTGCGGATACGGTAGGTGAAGGGTCGAACATGAATCCTTTTTTTTTTTTTCTTTTTGGACCGAAATGGTCTAGTATTTAAACTGTTAAATAAAATATAATGGGGTACATTGTTTTAGAAATTTTCAAATTAGTATAAACGTACTTCTAAGGAACATATTAAGCGTTATTTGATTTTTAATTTTCAACAGCCAAACAAACTGACAGTTCACGGCATTTGATTTTTTTCATGAGCAACGGTCACGATATAAAAATATTTTTTTAGATATAATTTACGCATTAAGGAGGCGTGACCCTTTATTGCATCAACAAAAGATGTACAAAAGTCAGAGGTTAAAGCAATAAGCTAACTTCTGAAGCATTTACAAATGCCTAACAACTATCACCTACCATAAACAAGGAGATGTCGACTCTCAAAGCAAAAAATAGCTCCCATTTTTTTTTTGATAGTACAAACAAATTCTTCCTTTTTTTATGTCTTGTGGAGGCCATGTTTTGTACAGAGGCGGATCTACAGCCCATTGAGGGTATTCATCCGAACACCCTCGGCAAAAAATTACACTGTATATATAAGGTATTTTTATATATTTTATGTACATATATAGATTTTGAACACCATAAATTCAAGAGTAGGGGTTGGTTCAGTGGTTTAGGGTATTCAAAATTCCCCTTGAGGTTCCAAGTTCAAGCCTCGGGCACTACACTTTTATTTTCAAACAGTCACGACCCAACCCCGTAGGCCGTGACTAGTGCCCGATCTGGGCACCCGAACGCATCTATCAAATGCTATCTCAAATTGTATCAAACGCATTCTAGTATATAGCAGAAGCCGACAAGGCTTTATTTCAAATTTAGTTAATTTCCAGAAAATTTTTGGCAGAGTTTCCTTTGTTTTACGGACTATCCAATATACCCTGCACGCAGAAAATACCAACAAAGGCCACACAGGGCCAACAAAGCAGCATTTAACATATGCGGACCGGCCGCCGCGGCGAATGGAATCGCCCAAACACGACATATACATACATCTGTACAGAAAGACCCCAACCCACAAACATGTCCACAGACCTCTAAACAGACCGACAGAATCATATGACGGGACAGGGCCCCGCCGTACCCATGAACGAGAATATACATATATAGAAGTGACAGACTATACCAAAAGATGGCTCTGAATAAAAGAGCGCTCCAAAATAGCAGAATAAGATCCTAAGCGGACGGATCAGCAAACCTGTCGTCGGTACCTGCGCGGCATGAAAACGCAGCCCCCGAAGAAAAGGGGGTCAGTACGAAATATGTACTGAATATGTAAAGCCTGAATTACAGAAACAAGATCATAACTGGTACAGAACGTACAGAAAGTGAGCAGAAAATCCAAAGTATCAAACACTTATTTTCAAAACATGCAGAGTGTGTACAGAAACATATGCCATATCAAATCCGGCCCCTACCCAGGGGCTCGGCAGACAGAACGTGGCCACCCTCCCGACGCTGGTGCCACAACACAGAAGAATCAGAAAAGGGGCATAACCCCGTATCATAATATGTCATATCAGATGGCCATAGTAAATCATATCAGAACAAGCGTACATGGCACAGCATACTCCACAAACCCATGTACGCGTATACCTGCCCCCTCACATCGAGGCACGACGAACAATGCAAAGGATCACGCTTGACAACATATCCTGGCCCGGGCTCAGTGTGGGAAACATTGGGGCATCCACGAATGGAGTAGTGAGAGACTAATGCAATTAAAATATCATAAATGTTTCCATAGACTCGATGAGGCATATCAAAGACAAACCGATCCAATGAAGTCGGAAGGGATCATAGTAAAAGAGTTTCGAGTGTCAAAACAATTTATCAGACTTAATGGAATATTTAAAACCATGTTTGTTAGGTAATGAGAATGGTAGTCAAAATATTTCGTTCAAAAACCGTTCGAAAATAGGACTTAAGTACAATACGGGCAAACCGGGAATAGTGGGCCCACCTCGGGACAAGCAAGGCGGTGGGCTCAAATTACATATTTTAAACATATGGGGTCACCTACAAAGGTTCTACGGACGTTCTATGGCTTTCCAAGTAGTTTAGGGAAAGTTTGCATGATTTCAAGAATACAAACCAAAAGGGCTCAATCTTACTGAAGGAAAAGGCGAGATTTTCAATTGCGGATTCCGATGGGCAGAAAGTCTTTCGAGGCCCGAATCCGGTTCTAATACACTTAGGCATGCCAAAAGAAGGATCGGGTAGCTTTACATACCTTTTGAGCTTTTTAAGCCTATCCAAGCCCACTCTCCGTTTCGTCGAAAATCTGCAAATGGTCACATTTACCAATTATGAGTTATGGATGCCATAAATTCAACTTAATGCATACTTGCCTACCGAAATTTCGGCAGCACTTCCCCTATACACATAGCACCCCCGAGAATTCAACTCGGCTCAAAACCATCAACAACAACCCAAACAACAACATCAACATCAACAACAAACATTAGAGACACAATATCCTTCAACTAGCCATCATTCTAACAAAGTGACATAACCTTCACTCCAACCTAAATCTTTAAACTAATATCAATGATTTCACATTCATTATCAATCAAGATCATCACAATATAGTTTTAGAAACATTTCATATCGTTTCCTCAAGTTATACACACGATATACATAATATACAACTTTCCGCCAAAGTCATAACTTATTCAAAACATCTAATCTTTGGCACACATATTCACAACATGTTTCCAACTTCCAAATTCATCAATGATCATCACAATTAACAACCAAATAACTTCAATTTCCTAATGTCGGAAAATCATACTAAAACGACATAAGTTTCTACATTCCATTTCAATACAAACTTATATCATTTTATCTTCATTTACATTGCAAACATCACAATAACACACTAAACAACTTAATCCATTCCCACTCCAACTCCAACATAGTACATGGCCATATGCTCCTCTATCAACATCAACCAAATTCATTCAACTTCCAATTCCAATATGCATTTCATCACAACCACAACTAGAATATAACATGAATTCAACACATTATGACTATACAATCATATACATACCCACGGCTACACATATACATCACACACCCACTTTGCAAACTTCCATTTCTCAATACAATTAACACATTTCTACATACTACAACACAAACAAGACTTCATAACATAAGGATAGGGGATAAATTCTCACCTTTCCTCTAGTCTTCTTCACTTGGAGGTATGGTCACTTTGATGAATTTGATGCTTCTCTCTCCAAACCAACTACACCAAGTTACAAAGGGACCTTGAATTAGTAGAAAAATCACAAGGCAACAATTTTTGGAACAAGATTTTTTGGGAGTGAAATTTCCCAAGCAAACCCGAAACCCTCTTGCTCTTTCTCTCTTGCTTGTTTTGTTTGTTCTTCCTTTCTAATGTCTTGAATCTTCTATGCATATAATATAAAGACTTGGTCACATGACCAAGCACATGACCAAATAAAATGGGCTTGGATCATGGCCATGTTGGCCGGCCATGATCCCTACTTTGGGCCTCAATTCCACTTCAATTTTTTTGAGCCCAATGACTTGTGAATCATATTTTGCAATTCCCGAAACTAATTTCTAAAATTCTAAAATTGCCCTTAGCCTTGTCCCACACTTCCACGACTCTATTCTTTCATGCACAACTCCTATGTCAAATAAAAATCAACTTTGACCTTATTTCTTACAAGTCAAGATTATTTTTAAATTTTTCCAACGTGTGAAAACACGGGATATAACATCCTCCCCCCCTTTAGAACATTCGTCCTCGAATGTTAAATTAATCTTATAGGATTTGAAAAGGCTCCGGGGGAGTTTCTGTTTATAGACAGCACATTCGTTATTGAAATGAAATTTAACAAAGATTCGAGATTACCTGAGGGCATAGGGAACAAATGAGGGTATTTCTTCTTCATCTCCTCTTCGGCCTCCCATGTCATTTCCTCCCTATTATCGTTCCGCCACATCACCTTAACAGAGGCTACATCTTTGTTCCGGAGCTTTCTTACCTGGCGGTCCAAAATGGCTACGGGCTGCTCCTCGTAAGATAACTGCTCCGTCACCTGAATATCCTCCGCAGGAAATATTCTGGAAGGGTCACCAATGCATTTACGGAGCATAGATACATGGAATACCGGATGTACCGCTTCCAAATCAGATGGCAGATCTAACTCATAGGCGACATTCCCAATTTTCCGCACAATCAAATAAGGCCCAATATAACGCGGACTAAGTTTGCCCTTTCTGCCGAACCGCATTACGCCTTTCATAGGCGATACCTTCAGAAATACCCAATCACCAACCTAGAATTCCAAAGGACGACGCCGTTTATCAGCGTATGATTTCTGTCGACTCTGGGCTGCCAATAGTCCTTCCCGGATAAGTTTCACCTTATCAACGGCCTGCTGGATCATATCCGGGCCGATTAACTCTGTCTCGCCAATATCAAACCAGCCGATAGGTGACCTGCATTTCCTACCATATAAAGCCTCGTACGGAGCCATCTGGATGCTGGAATGGTAGCTGTTATTATAAGAAAATTCAATCAATGGCAAGTGATCCTCCCAGCTACCTCTGAAATCAATAACACAGGCCCGCAACATATCTTCAAGCGTCTGGATAGTGCGCTCGGCCTGTCCGTCACTCTGAGGATGGAAAGTTGTGCTCAGGCTCAGCTGAGTCCCTAATCCTTCCTGGAAAGATCTCCAGAAGTTCGTTGTGAACTGAGCACCTCTGTCAGTGATAATAGATATAGGAACTCCATGAAGTCGCACAATTTCTTTAATATAAAGCCTGGCATAATCCTCAGCGGAGTAAGTAGTTCTGACGGGGAGAAAATGGGCTGATTTTGTCAGCCTATCAATAATATCCCAGATGGAATCATACTTCCGTGGAGTGCGAGGCAAACCTGTAATGAAGTCCATATTAATGATCTCCCACTTCCACGTCGGAATTTCCATTTCCTGCAACAGTCCACCCGGTTTCTGATGTTCAATTTTGACCTGCTGACAATTTGGACACTGGGCGACGAACTCTGCGATATCCTGTTTCATACCATCCCACCAGTATAGGCATCTAAGATCATGGTACATCTTCGTAGAACCAGGATGAACAGAATAGCGAGCCTAGTGTGCCTCGCCCATAACCTGCTGCCGTAGCCCTGCAATATCAGGTACACACAACCTGTCTCTGTATAGTAAGGCTCCGTCTGGTGTAAACTCGAACGGAGTCTTCTCCTTATCATAGGCTGTGTCTCTGTATCGAGCCAAAACAGGATCTTCATATTGATGCCGCCTGATATTTGCCTTAATAGATGATTCAGAAATCCCTCGGACAGAAATCCGTGTACCGCCAGAATCGGCCAGACGAACCCCAAGATTAGCCAACTGATGAATATCACGTACTATCTCTCTCCTGTCTGGTTGTAAGTCTGCCAAGCTGCCCATAGATTTCCGGCTGAGCACATCTGCAACAACATTAGCCTTGCCCGGATGATACAGAATATCCACATCATAGTCTTTCAGGAGCTCCAGCCACCTCTGCTGCCGCAAATTAAGCTCTTTCTGCTTGAAAATATACTGGAGACTCTTATGATCTGTATAGATATCAACATGCACGCCATATAAATAATGTCTCCATATCTTCAGAGCATGAATCACCGCTGCAAGCTCCAGATCGTGGGTAGGATAATTCCTTTCATGCTTTTTGAGCTGTCGGGAAGCATAAGCTATAACTCTGCCGTGCTGCATCAATACACAGCCTAACCCCACACCAGAAGCATCACAATAAATAACATACCCGTCTGGTCCCTCGGGAAGAGTCAGGACTGGAGCTGTAGTCAGCTTCTCTTTCAGCAACTGGAAGCTTCGTTCACAAGCATCAGTCCACTGGAACTTGGCTCCCTTCTGAGTTAGCCTTGTCAAAGGCGCTGAAATCGAAGCAAACTTTTCCACAAATCTTCTGTAATAGCCTGCTAATCCCAGAAAACTACGTACCTCTGTGGGCGTCGTGGGTCTAGGCCAATTCTTCACAGCCTCAATCTTCTGTGTGTCCACCCGGACACCATCAGCTGCAATAATATGTCCCAAGAATGCCACTGAAGCCAGCCAGAATTCACATTTAGAAAATTTTTGCATATAATTTCTGATGCCGAAGTA
This sequence comes from Lycium barbarum, assembly GCF_019175385.1. NCBI lineage: Eukaryota > Viridiplantae > Streptophyta > Magnoliopsida > Solanales > Solanaceae > Lycium > Lycium barbarum. The sequence continues at coordinate 91,303,434 of NC_083344.1, forward strand.
CCCCAAGTACCGCTCTCAGATGATCTGCGTGCTCTGCCTCGGACCGAGAATAAACTAGAATATCATCGATAAATACAATTACGAACATATCTAAGAATGGCCTGAATACCCGGTTCATTAGATCCATGAATACCGCAGGGGCATTAGTCAGCCCAAAAGACATAACCCTGAATTCATAATGCCCATATCTGGTCCGGAATGCTGTCTTAGGAATATCAGCCTCTCGTACCCGTACCTGATGATAGCCTGACCGAAGATCTATCTTCGAAAAATATTTGGCGCCCTGCAACTGATCAAACAAGTCATCAATTCTGGGGAGGGGGTATTTATTCTTTATAGTTACCTTATTCAGCTGCCGATAATCAATACGCATACGCAGCGACCCGTCTTTCTTACGCACAAATAATACCGGGGCTCCCCAAGGCGAAGTACTGGGTCTGATGAAGCCTTTTTCTAATAGATCCTTCAACTGCTCTTTCAGTTCTTTCAATTCTGCCGGTGCCATTCTGTACGAGGAAATAGATATCGGCTGAGTATCTGGAAGCAAATCAATAGTAAAATCTATCTCCCGCTCTGGAGGAAGGCCTGGGAGCTCATCTGGGAATACATCTGGAAATTCATTAACCACGGGAACTGACTGAAGAGTCCGCGTTTCTGCTGTCAAGTCTTGTACCCGAACCAGATGATAAAAATAACCCTTTCTGATCATTTTCTTCGCCTTAAGGTATGAAATAAACTTACCTTTCGGCGATGCAGTATTACCTGCCCATTCTATAACTGGCTCCCCAGGAAACTGGAAACGAACTACCTTATTTTGGCAGTCAACATTAGCATAATAGGAGGCTAGCCAGTCCATTCCCATAATAACATCAAATTCAATCATATCTAATTCCACCAGATCTGCCTTAGTGTCTCGGCCACATACAGTTACAGAACAGTGTTTATATACCTGTTTCGCTACAATAAAGTCCCCGATCGGTGTAGCTACCTCAAATGGCTCTATAGGCTCGGACGTTATACCAATTTTACTAGCAACAAGGGGCGAAATATATGACAAAGTCGAACCTGGATCAATCAATGCATACACAGACCGAGAGAAGACTAATAATGTACCTGTAACGACATTAGGCGATGCCTCCTGGTCCTGGCGGCTGGACAAAGCATAAATGCGGTTCGAAGGACCGCTAGTACCAGAAGCTCCACCACGGCCTCTGCCGCGACCCGCTGGTGCTGAAGTACCTGGCCCCGTAGGGCGCATAGCCACTGATGAAGATGAAGACCCGGCGGATGATCCGGTAGGCTGCGCTGCACCACCCGAACTACCCTTATACGGGCAATCTCTCACAGAATGGCCCTGACGGCCACAAGAAAAACATGCACCGGTGGCTCTGTAGCACTCCCCAGGATGGTATCTTCCACAATAAGAACACTGAGGCCTAGGTGGCCTCGTCTGACCAGAACCCCTATCTGTCCGCGAACCTGAAGCCCTGGAGCTCTGACCTGCTCCTGAATACCCTGGGCCATCAAATCTGCGACCTGTAGGCTGTGGAGGTGCGCTCTGTGCCGGCTGGGATAGATGTCTGCTAGGCTGCTGCGGCTGCTAAGGCTGTCTGCCCCGAAAATCTCCAGAATACCCAGATGATCTGGCCCTCTTGGGCTGTCTCCGATCCTGACTCCTATCAGGCTGACGCTCTCTATGCCGGTCCTCCATGCCCTGGGCGTGCGCCTGAATCCGGGCAATATCCATGCCGGGCTGAGCAGCCAATACCAAGCAGCTGTCGACAAAATAACGGTCCAGCCCCATAATGTACCTGTGCATCCTGTCAGCCATAGTAGCTACCACAGCAGGTGCGTATCGGGCCAATGAGTCGAACTCCATACTGTACTCTCGAACACTGCGACCCCTCTGTCTCAGCAATAAGAATCTGTCAGCCTTGGCCCGCCGTAACTCCGGAGGCAGAAAATGGCTAAGAAAAGCCTGAGAAAAATCATCCCAAACTGCTGGGGGAGCACCGTCGCCTCTCGATAACTCCCATGACTCGTACCAATTAGCCGCTACATCATACAACCGGTACGAAGCCAATGTGACTGACTCTGTAGCGGAAGCATTAATCAACTGTAAGGTGCGCCGCATCTTCCTGATAAACGCCTCAGGATCCTCCTCGGGCTTTGTCCCGAAGAACTCTGGAGGGCCACAAGTCAAGAACTCACGAGCTCTCGAACTGTCACGCCTATATGCTCGGTCACCTCCCAATCCGTGCCCCCGAACCTGTCCCGCCACAAGTCTGGTCAACAGCTGGACTGCCTCTCTCATAGTCTGATCCTCAGTCCCTGGCCGTGGAGCTGGAGGCTCAGGTACTAGAATCTCGGGAGCTGGCGGTGGAGCCGCCCCTCGACCTGCAGCTGCTGCTGCTCCAATCTCCTCTACGTGTGGCGGTGTGGAAGAACCCTCTGCCGGGGGCAAAATATCAGGAGCAATATGTGCATGGGCCCTGGTAACCCTCTGGGCCCGACTAGTCTCTCCCGCGGCCGCTGCCTTGGCCTTTTGGGCCGCTGTCGCCTTTTTTGGAGGCATAACTGCAAATGTAACAATTCGTTAGGGAGGAGTCATCCTGATAACACAGCTCTATCGCACGATCTAAGACAGAAAGAAGGGTAGCATCCTAAATGCCCTGTAGTCTCCTGTTTATAGGTGTGGTGCACAACACACCGATAAACAAGACTCTACTAGACACGGTCTGTAGACATTCCGAGGACGAACCGCTCTGATACCACTTTTGTCACGACCCAACCCCGAGGCCGTGACTAGTGCCCGATCTGGGCACCCGAATGCATCTATCAAATGCTATCTCAAATTGTATCAAACGCATTCTAGTATATAGCAGAAGCCGACAAGGCTTTATTTCAAATTTAGTTAATTTCCAGAAAAATTTTGGCAGAGTTTCCTTTGTTTTACGGACTATCCAATATACCCTGCACGCAGAAAATACCAACAAAGGCCACACAGGGCCAACAAAGCAGCATTTAACATATGCGGACCGGCCGCCGCGGCGAATGGAATCGCCCAAACACGACATATACATACATCTGTACAGAAAGACCCCAACCCACAAACATGTCCACAGACCTCTAAACAGACCGACAGAATCATATGACGGGACAGGGCCCCGCCGTACCCATGAACGAGAATATACATATATAGAAGTGACAGACTATACCAAAAGATGGCTCTGAATAAAAGAGCGCTCCAAAATAGCAGAATAAGATCCTAAGCGGACGGATCAGCAAACCTGTCGTCGGTACCTGCGCGGCATGAAAACGCAGCCCCCGAAGAAAAGGGGGTCAGTACGAAATATGTACTGAATATGTAAAGCCTGAATTACAGAAACAAGATCATAACTGGTACAGAACGTACAGAAAGTGAGCAGAAAATCCAAAGTATCAAACACTTATTTTCAAAACATGCAGAGTGTGTACAGAAACATATGCCATATCAAATCCGGCCCCTACCCAGGGGCTCGGCAGACAGAACGTGGCCACCCTCCCGACGCTGGTGCCACAACACAGAAGAATCAGAAAAGGGGCATAACCCCGTATCATAATATGTCATATCAGATGGCCATAGTAAATCATATCAGAACAAGCGTACATGGCACAGCATACTCCACAAACCCATGTACGCGTATACCTGCCCTCTCACATCGAGGCACGGCGAACAATGCAAAGGATCACGCTTGACAACATATCCTGGCCCGGGCTCAGTGTGGGAAACATTGGGGCATCCACGAATGGAGTAGTGAGAGACTAATGCAATTAAAATATCATAAATGTTTCCATAGACTCGATGAGGCATATCAAAGACAAACCGATCCAATGAAGTCGGAAGGGATCATAGTAAAAGAGTTTCGAGTGTCAAAACAATTTATCAGACTTAATGGAATATTTAAAACCATGTTTGTTAGGTAATGAGAATGGTAGTCAAAATATTTCGTTCAAAAACCGTTCGAAAATAGGACTTAAGTACAATACGGGCAAACCGGGAATAGTGGGCCCACCTCGGGACAAGCAAGGCGGTGGGCTCAAATTACATATTTTAAACATATGGGGTCACCTACAAAGGTTCTACGGACGTTCTATGGCTTTCCAAGTAGTTTAGGGAAAGTTTGCATGATTTCAAGAATACAAACCAAAAGGGCTCAATCTTACTGAAGGAAAAGGCGAGATTTTCAATTGCGGATTCCGATGGGCAGAAAGTCTTTCGAGGCCCGAATCCGGTTCTAATACACTTAGGCATGCCAAAAGAAGGATCGGGTAGCTTTACATACCTTTTGAGCTTTTTAAGCCTATCCAAGCCCACTCTCCGTTTCGTCGAAAATCTGCAAATGGTCACATTTACCAATTATGAGTTATGGATGCCATAAATTCAACTTAATGCATACTTGCCTACCGAAATTTCGGCAGCACTACCCCTATACACATAGCACCCCCGAGAATTCAACTCGGCTCAAAACCATCAACAACAACCCAAACAACAACATCAACATCAACAACAAACATTAGAGACACAATATCCTTCAACTAGCCATCATTCTAACAAAGTGACATAACCTTCACTCCAACCTAAATCTTTAAACTAATATCAATGATTTCACATTCATTATCAATCAAGATCATCACAATATAGTTTTAGAAACATTTCATATCGTTTCCTCAAGTTATACACACGATATACATAATATACAACTTTCCGCCAAAGTCATAACTTATTCAAAACATCTAATCTTTGGCACACATATTCACAACATGTTTCCAACTTCCAAATTCATCAATGATCATCACAATTAACAACCAAATACCTTCATTTTCCTAATGTCGGAAAATCATACTAAAACAACATAAGTTTCTACATTCCATTTCAATACAAACTTATATCATTTTATCTTCATTTACATTGCAAACATCACAATAACACACTAAACAACTTAATCCATTCCCACTCCAACTCCAACATAGTACACGGCCATATGCTCCTCTATCAACATCAACCAAATTCATTCAACTTCCAATTCCAATATGCATTTCATCACAACCACAACTAGAATATAACATGAATTCAACACATTATGACTATACAATCATATACATACCCACGGCTACACATATACATCACACACCCACTTTGCAAACTTCCATTTCTCCATACAATTAACACATTTCTACATACTACAACACAAACAAGACTTCATAACATAAGGATAGGGGATAAATTCTCACCTTTTCCTCTAGTCTTCTTCACTTGGAGGTATGGTCACTTTGATGAATTTGATGCTTCTCTCTCCAAACCAACTACACCAAGTTACAAAGGGACCTTGAATTAGTAGAAAAATCACAAGGCAACAATTTTTGGAACAAGATTTTTTGGTAGTGAAATTTCCCAAGCAAACCCGAAACCCTCTTGCTCTTTCTCTCTTGCTTGTTTTGTTTGTTCTTCCTTTCTAATGTCTTGAATCTTCTATGCATATAATATAAAGACTTGGTCACATGACCAAGCACATGACCAAATAAAATGGGCTTGGATCATGGCCATGTTGGCCGGCCATGATCCCTACTTTGGGCCTCAATTCCACTTCAATTTTTTTGAGCCCAATGACTTGTGAATCATATTTTGCAATTCCCTAAACTAATTTCTAAAATTCCAAAATTTCCCTTAGCCTTGTCCCACACTTCCACGTCTCTATTCTTTCATGCACAACTCCTATGTCAAATAAAAATCAACTTTGACCTTATTTCTTACAAGTCAAGATTATTTTTAAATTTTTCCAACGTGTGAAAACACGGGATATAACACAAACCCCCTCAGAGAATATCCTAGATCCGCCACTAGTTTTGTATATCCATCATGTATGTCCATTTAGCCTGTTTGGAGAGATCCCTGGCCTCGTAAAAATGCTCTTTTTGATCTTCATACTCCACTTGGTTAATGCATCTGCAACTTGATTAGCTTCTCTGTAGCAATATTGAGCAATGTTGGTTGTTTGCGAGAGCATATGATTTATAGCATCTATAGATTCTTGGAGTTTCCAGACTATATTTAATTTTCCCTTCACCATATTGATGATGATAAGTGAGTCACTTTCCAGGAAATTTTCTGAATCCTTGGGAGGTACACCATTGTAATCCCTATATAATTGCCTTTGCTTCTGCTAAATTGCTGCTACCATTTTGCCAAATATTTAGCAAAGGCCATAATAATTTGGCCATTACTATCCCTAGTAATACCTCCAGCTCCAACAGAATTATCACTGTTATGACTGCCATCTGTGTTTAACTTTATCGAATGAATAAGTGGTCTAGTCCACCTTAGTATGATACAGTCAATCTAGTGTGAAATGCCTATTACCTGATTGCTAAGCCCCTACCACCACCATTTCCACTTAATAGAAGAATTGATCTTAAAAATTATCCATTTATGTGATAACATACCTATTGTATGATCCTTCCCTTAGAGACTTTAGTCTTGTTAGGTATTTTGTGTGAATGGGAAATGATTTTTTTTTTTTATCTTTTTCAGAAAGACAATTTTTTGCCGAAAAGGCACATGCCTTTTCAGAAAAGATACCTATTTTCTTAACAAACTCCCGTTGTTGGCTATAAATAACTAGGCATCCCTTCAAATTTTCCTTATGAAAATTCTGATCATCTTCTTCTTTCTTTTCTGCACTTCAAATATATTTCTATGTGTGATTTCTGCAGTCTTTTGCTTTCGCCGTTCACCGGCATTTGAGGTACCGCTACGCTGGTCAGTTAATTCGTTCTATTCTGGAAGGATATATTCCGTAACCTTGAGTACTTGAGGGGAATAGTTTCCTTAAGAAAACATTCTGAATTCAGTGGGCTTGAATGTATTTTCCCTTCTTTTCAGATTCTGTTTTAGATTGTTTCCTCTCTTTCCAAATTCTGATTTAGATTATTTTCTGAATATAGATTGATAACAATCTTAAGGAAATTATTAATTTTATATATTCTGTATTATGTTAGTATATTAGAATCATACTCTTTTGACAAAGACGAAAGTAATATTTTTAGAAATGAAAGTACTCTTTTCAGAAATAAAAGTACTTTTTTCTGAGTTAAAAAAGTATTATTTTTAGAAATAAAAAGTACTCTTTTTGGAGACTAAAATCTTTGTGATTTTCTACTCCGCTGTTTGGAGATTAAAATCTACATGATTTTCTACTCCAAGTTACTACTCGGATTAAAGAATATAAATTTTTTACCGATTTAGTAAAGTTTGTTGGTTTGAAGATATAAAATCTTTGTTGCTTGTTTATTCGGTTTGAAGAGATAAAAACCTCACTGATTTGTGCCAGAAATTATTCAATTTGAAAATATAAAAACTTCGCCGTTTATTAATCTGGTTAAGGAAACAGAAAAATTATAATTTTTCTGATTTAGATGATATTTCTTGCGCCCTTACTGTGTTGCAGATGGTGAAGAAGTTTGGTAAGTTTGAAATAATAACTTAACAATGTAATATAAAAAACTTCTAATGGGCTCCTTTTAGCAACAACTGAGACGAAGTTAAAATCTCTTTCTTTCGTTTTAAGAAAAGGGTTACAACTATCTTGGCATTAAACATATGAGTTCATTGCACATAATTTTTTCATCATAACGTAAATGTCAATTTTGGGGGGCCAATACTTGGTAAATATTGGCAAAGATGACATGGTGGGCAAACTTTTGGAAGGAAAATAGAGAAGACACCATATTATGTGATGAGCTTTATTCTCTGTTTGAAGGAGAATATTAGGGAGCATTGGAATTCATCACTCAACGAGATAACTTTCAATGCAATGTCTAAGAATCTATCTATTATTAAAAAGAGGATAGTTTGCACTAGAATTGCGACATGTGGCAGCATAGGAGAATGCCATGTGTTAGCTTTAGGACAAGAATTGGTTAAGCAGTTAATAATTAGGTACTATTTTTAAAATTTGAATTGAAGTAAGATAATTAAATTTTTAATTTTTAAGAATATATATACGGTTGAAAGTTGAAACAACTGCCCCATTTAGTAAATGGAGTCCTAAAACCAAGCTACTATTATTCAAGGCACGTTTAGGGGAAGTTATCAGATTTTTTTTATTAACTATTTAAATCAAAAAGTAAATTTTAAAAATATTAGGATAGCATATGATACACAAGTCACAACTACTCCATATACACACACGGTGTAGTCCCACGTCGCCTATGTGGACGATTTGAAGAAAGAGAAGAACTAAATTAATTGCATTACCATAATTAAATGACAAGAATGGAAACCGATTGCTTATTTAGTGGGGCAGTTGTGTTTTGATAGGAAAATATATTTAGGATTTCTTGAAACTGCTATACCCTCCATTTCCATCACTAACTCATCACAAACACACATATGCACATTTATATAGAAACACACACGCACAGTTATAAAAAAAATCATTAAAGTCACGCACAGAAGTTTCAAAAATTTCTCCATTAAAGTCATTGATGTGGATGGCCCTTCCATGGCTAACTTGAACAAGCTCTGGCGGGTTACTGGCCTAGGAGGGGACTATGAATTTAATGGAGGATTTGGTGTAGACCAAGCAGAGGAGTGTTTTTTTGTGTACAGGACGGTTATAGTGTTCTTCATGATGAAATTAACTTTTGAGCAAACACTCTGGCTATTATATCAGATAACTTTTCTAAGATTATGCTTTAATTTTATCTGTTTGTCGCATTGTTCTAGGTTGAGTATGGAATATTACGTGTAAAAGATGGCGATTCATGTCACCAACGGAATAAATATTATCAACAACCAACGAAAACTCATACAATAATTTTTTGCTTAAAATAAGGTTGCAGAATGAAAAGGTATGGTGAAATTCTTTAGTAAAGTTCTTCACGTATGTATGCGCATATTTATATAGTATCTCTTTAATGTATTGTAATTGTATGCAAGTCAGAGATTCACATTTATTGTGCGGCAATAATGAATGGGGAATCATCAAAATATTAATAAGGTACAACAACCTAGAAATTAAAGACATCTTCTGTTCACTATATAGTTCATTAGTTTGATTCAGGTTTTGCATAATCTTTTTTACAACTTATTTGTTATGTATATATGATATGATATTATTATCTTTTATATGTTGATCAACTACTGGATGAATAAGTTTCTCTCTTTAGTTTCACGTAAATTGAGTAATTGCCAATTACTAACGTTGGTTTGGCTATAGACAGAGGCGGATCCAGAATTTGAAACTTATGGGTTCCCGTTTCCCAGCGATCTCAAATATATATATATATATATAACCATTTTGAAGGGTCATGAAATGGTTAGAAAAAATTGTGAGAAATTGTATTACAATATAAGAGGAAAACAACCAAAAAAAATGAGGAAGAAGAATGAATTAGCGCCTGAGATTTGGGCTTCAACAAGTTTTAAATTTGGATGGTCTCTTTTAATTAGACTTTTGTGATTTTTAATGAGGAAAAGAGAAATAGAATTGGTGTTTGGTTAAAAAATGAAACAGTACTTAAAACAGCCCAGCGAGTTTCGAACCCTAATCATGGACAGCAAAGCTTTAGTCAACCCCTTCTTTGCCATCGGACCAGCAACGCATCTTTGATGTGGGTTCCAACGAAATATATTTATATATTCAACGGATTTCACAGTATAAATATAGGGTCGGGGCAAACATTAGTGGGTTCCCGAGAACCCCCACCGGACACTGTAGATCCGCCCCTGGCTATAGATCATAACGAGAATAGGTTTGGCTATTAATTTTTCCTTCTCTTTTTTACTTTCAACTTTTTACTTTTAAGTATCTTTCATTCATATAGCAGTGGAAGAGTCGGTGGCCTTTTATGAAGTCTGGGCTTTCGAGATAGAATCATAGCCAAAGACACTTTATTTTTCTATTTTGTTATGTCTCCCTTCCATACCTCACTTTGTGGGATTTCGCTGGGTATGTTGTTGTTTGTTATGTCTCCCTACAATGTTTCTTTAACATTTAAAATTTGTAATAATTTTATTATTTGGTGATTATATTTAGATTTGTTTGTTCTGGAAACTCATATAAAAAAGAGATTAAAAGTACAATTTGACCTAATTTAAAAGGAACATTTTATATTTACAACGTAACTATTAAAAGATTCCGATGAGTAATCTCAATTCGAGAAGATTTTCTCTCTATGAGATTTGTTATTCTTATTTTTTTTTTGCCTTAAAATTTAAACATGGTGATGTTACTTGATCCTTTATCTTGAAATCACCAATTGATTTCTTAAGTAAAAATGTTTGGACACAAGGGTTTCAAAAAAAAGAGAAGACCCATTATAGAAAGTGGCAAACTGCTTCTTGAAGAAATAGTATTGATTAATTTTATGGGACAGGAAAGGAAAATTGAGAAGGGAATTGATTCAAATTCACCTTTTCACATAGTAATGACAAAGTGAAAGAGGATGCATTAACAAATTATACTACTTTAATAATGAAATGAAAGTGATCTTGCATATACAGATTATTTATGACTTATTTCTTTGGTCAAACTTTTTCTTTATTATTTTTATTTGTTTTTGTGTTTTGTTGAATAAAAATGGAAGATGGAGAAAAATATTACTATTTTATTATGAAAAGGTATCAACCGGCTAGACCTAGAATAAAGGACAACCCGATACACAAAGCATCCGATGTTAGCAGATGGACCTAGAAGAAACAAAAATGAAATATACAGCAATTGACAAAGTGAGCTCATTGAAACTTTACATGAAGTTTCAAAAGAAATCGAAGAAGATGATTGAATTTATTTCTCCGAAGTCAAAATTAAATAGAATGAATATTAAGGAGCCTATAACATTAGATGTTCTTTTTTCATCTTTATTTCCATTTATTATTACTATGCACTTTAGCTCAAATATATGGAAAAGAGTGGGAGAAGAAGTCTCAATCATTAGTGAATATTAAAGGAGTAGAATAAGAAAATCATAAGTATAATAGATAAAGAAAGATATTAAGATATTGGGACTAGAATTGTAATAATTTAATCTCTCGCTAGAGAAACCGGCCATCCCCTAAGACAACCCTAGAACAAATCATCTGGAGCCACGACGGTGTTTGCGATTTTTTCGAAGGACGGAGATGAATTTAAATAATAAGATATGTTTACAAAATAAATTAAATAATACAATATATCATAGAAAGTTAAATTATGCAAATCATATTTTTTTATCATTAATAATAAATATATTAAAGTATTGTTATAATAAATCAAAATAAGAGAGATAATTGTAATATCATAAAATAAAAGGGAAGTTAGCATTATTAGGTCAAACTTGAGGGGAGGCCTCTAAGAGTATCCTTTTTTTTTTTTTTTTTTTTTTTTTTTTTTTTTTTTTTTTTTTTTTTTTGTCTAGGGACAGGACCAACATTACTTTACATGTACATATGTATAAATATTAGTAGTATTATTCAAATTTCAATCTTCCATCAGGTTGCCCTTCTTTCACAAAAGCATATAAATTTACTGCAACTTTTATTATGGTTATAGACTTTTTACTCATAGTTATATTTATATATTGATTTATTTCTCATAAGTATTAACTATTATAACCTGTTAATGTATTAAATATGATAACATTCTCTCATGTAAACTTTATAATACCATTTAATTTTATAATAACAAGATGAATCTTAAAATATTCAATAAACCTGTATATTTGTGATTACGTTTATCAACTGACCGCGCATCGCGCGGGTACGTACACTAGTAGTCCTTTTAAAAGTCAAATGTAACAATTGTTCAGGCTTAACTACAATTCCTGGCCACAGTTTGGAGAGTTCAGAATCGGGAAAAAGGGTTCTACTACCTCTGTCCCAATTATGTGATACACTTTCCTTTTTAGTCCGTCTAAAAAAGAATGATACATTTTATTATTTGACAACAATTTAACTTTAAACTTTACCGTTTAAGTTTAATGAGATGATTTATAACCACACAAATATCGTTGACTTGTTTCAGACCACAAGATTTAAAAGTCTTCCTTTATTTCTTAAACTTAGTGCCCAGTCAAACTATATCACATAAATTGGGACGGAGGGAGTATTTTTCTTTCTCTAACTTAATTTAGAATTTATTTGTTAATTTCTACTCTATATGGTTTATAAAATCTTGTTTTTATAAATATGAGGGTGTATGTTCATTATGTGATGATCTCAAAATATATTTGTTTACCATAAAATTAATTAGTTAGTGTATAATGTGGTAGCATGCACGAAATATGTGGAATATTATTTTCAAGGTTGTAAGACATGATTTAGGCTTACACTAATACTTGAAAGTTATTCTAAGATCATGAAAGTAATATGTATATATTATTTTGGCTCAAAAAGTAGATGAATTTCCCGAAAATCTTTTGAAAAACAAATTATTTTGTTTTTGAGTGTATGCCAATTTTTTGAAATATGTCAAGAACTATTCTTTAAGACGAAGAAGAATTGCAACGACCCGTTTGGTCGTTATAGTCTTTTCGGCATTTTCTTCCCTTTCCGAGCATTGGTTAGCTCACTTTTGACCCGAGGGGACTGTTGGAACACTTCCTGAGGTGTCTAGACTTGATTCGGTCGACTTTTTTGTGAAATATGAGCTTTAAGCGAAAAAGAGTTGACCCAAAGTTGACTTTTGGGTAAACAGACCTTTTTCGAAAATCCCTTGATTTCGAGAGGTCCAGATGGTCGTTAAGAATTTGTGTGTATATCTGGTTCGGTTCCCAATGCACTCGGATGCATTTTGGGACTTGGGTGGGGAAATTGGAATTAAGGTATCAGGGGTTGACTCGGTCAACGAGACCTCCGTTGGAAATTTCGAGGCCACGAGCGCGTTCGTAGCGTATTTTATATGTGTCTATGTATGTGTATGTGAGCAGATGACCACGGGAATTAGTCAGAAAATCGGATTGAAGTGTGAAATATTGGGTGGATTCTGGTGTCTAGTGCCTGCTTTGGCGGCACCAGCACCGCGGCAGCGGTACCGTTGGAGCGGTCACCCTCCCGTTGGAGAGGTCCTGGTCAATTGGGCTTGTCCGCTATAGGGGTCAAGGCACCGTTGGAGCGGCACCGCTGGGGCGGCCTTAGCGACGCCAAAGCAGGTGACGGGCTGTGAGTTCATTTAATGAAGTGTTAAAAGCCATTAGTCTCTCATTTAATACCATTACGAAAATAGAGCTCTTGGGATCTCTTCTTGGAGATTATTGGTGAAGGTTCTTGGTGGTAAGTTTTCCTAATCCTCTTTACTAATTCATTGTTCCTAATCATCATAGATTCCTCTTTCCTTAGTAATTTCTTAGTAATGGAAGATAAAAGTGGAGTTAATGAATGTTCTATCTAGGCTTATTAATGATAAAATTGATGGAGTTTATGCTAGATTTTGATGAATCTAAGGTTGTAAATCATATATCTTCCATTATTAGAGTTGAATTCTTGAATCAAAGAGTTAGGGTTTATACCCAAAATTGGGGTTTTACTTGAAATCCGAAATTGGGTGAGTCCATGAGCCAAATTAGCAATTAGTTATTAGGTTATGATCACCTAGTACTTAATTTGATATTTTACTCCCAAAGTTCCCGTTTTGACCTTGTAGGCCCTGTTTCCCCAAATTCTAGGGTTGGATTTGACCTAAATTGAATGATAGCAATATTATATAGTTCTTCATGATTTCTAATTTAGATTTCAAATATGCCTAAACTTCTTTAGTTCTGAGGCTCAGAGGAAGGGCAAGGCAAAATAATGATTTATCAGTATTGCTGTTCGGCCATCCAGGTAGGTTATGGCTTACCTTTGGTGAGATTTCGTGTAGCTAAGCATATATTTAGATGATATAGTCAGAGAAAGCATGTGAACCTTCGGGTATGAAGTTGAGTTGGATATTGTCTTAGGTTGGGCCCTGTTGCGTGATTGGGGCTAGCCACCCCGTTATGTTGTGACTTGGTTGCTTTATTGTGTTGGCTTGATGCCACGTGTTGTTAGTACATATCAGAATCTGTGTTTCCATCTTGATTGTGATATTGTAGTACCTTACGGGTTGATGTTGATACGAGGATAGAGTTCTATATGACTTATGTAGTCTTTCATGATATTGCTAGCGTACCTATGTTGGTACTTGTGACACTGATATATTGTTGGCGTGCCTATTGTTGGTATTTGTGATATTGACCTGATTATTGATGCTGATACATGCATTGCACGCACTCTCATGATATACTGTTGATACATTGTTGGTACTTGAAACATTGTGGTGAGCTGGGCTCGATTTTTAAATGAGAGTGACGTGAGAGTCCGATATCCGATGTTAGTCCCGGAATCATGGATTGAGTGAGTGGATGGACTCCGCGGGTCCCCCAAGGTGGTGCTGGTGAGAACCCCCCAAGCAAAGATTCGGGTCTCGTCTGTCTGTTGGGCAATGATCCGGGACGAGTAACACTTAGACTTCGTGAGTCATCTTGGGTTGTTCTCACTACAAGAAAAAAGATATTTGGCAACAAATTTTTTTTGGTTGCCATAGATTGATTATTGTTGCAAAAAGTACTTTTGGCAACAATTTGTTTTTGTTACATAAACTTTTCCCAACGGCTGCTATTGCAACGACGTGCAACAACTTTTTTTGTTTGTTTGTTGCCAAAAATACTTTTTGCAACAATAATCAATACTATGGAAACAAAATTAAATTGTTTGGCGACAAAAAGGTTCATTTGCCAACAATAAAACTAAGTTGTTGCCAAATATTAAATTTTTTGTTGCCATTTCTATACTTTCTTGTAGTGGCTACCGAGATGTCGATATTTCTGTCCGGAGTACATGTGTACACAACACTTGCATGACAATGCATTGCATTCATACATTATTGCATTGCATTCATACATTATTGTATTGCATTGCATTCACGGCTTGTTTTGAGATGATTTGGTGTTGTTACTTGTGATGTTAGTTTCGAATTGGACCTATTGGGACTTGGAACACTTGGGATTAGGTGCTCTACTTAGGCTATGATGTATACTTGGTTTGATTATGTTTGACTTATACTTGTTGATTCATCTACTTATCTTGCTTCATTGTCTAATTATGTTAGCTATACTTAGTCGGCCTATGATACCTACCAGTACTGTGATTTTGTACCGATCTGCACTTGGTGCATTCTTTATGAATGCAGAGTATCAGGTTGGGTCTTCCTCTGTCTCACGTGGCTGATAGTCACCTTCAGCATTAGCATCAATTTTCCTGGGTGAGCACAAGTCGTTCGCCGCCTTGAAGACCCCTCTTATTATTATGTCTTACTTTTCTACTCCGAGACATAGATAGATTGATGTATTATTATATTATTCCAGATTTATATTTCTTTCTTTTAGATGCTCTTGTATGACTTAGATCAGACCCTGGGGGTGTTTCCTTATTTCCGCACTATTTCTAATATATATTATTGTGAGACTTACGTAATTATTCTTTTCCGCTTGCTTGATTTATTATTCATGTCTTTCGTTATCTTTGGGTTGAGGGTTCGCTTACCGAGGTGAGAAAGGTAAGTGCCCGCACGACTTATGTCAAAAGAGGCCGTGACAAGAATGAAACATCTTCTTTGATTCCTAGACATTCACTATCTTTGGGGTTAAATGTCTATAGACAGAGTATTTCATCACCTTTTACAGCAAGTGATCAGTGATGGATGGAAGTTGAATCCCTATGACAAAATTGCAGCGGCAATTAAAAGTGAAATTGTCATGACCCAATTCGTGAATCGTGATGGAACCTACACTATCCCCCTAGGTAGGCGAACCATTCCCAAATCATTCTAGTCATTTATAAGAATTATGCGAAAATAACAATGATTTATCTAACAAATGTAAATTATATAAATGATAAGTGCAGAAGTATTAATAAGCCTAAAATCTGGTCTGGACTAGTATAAGAGCAACCATTACACAGATACAAGTCTGATAGAAAGTAAATACAAATCTCAAATATCAATACTATCTCAGGAATGCAAAGAAGACAGTTAATTACAAGAAAGAGTCTCCGGGTTGTGGATCTAGTCCAAAAGCTCTCCCTGGAATCTCTGTCACGTAGACTTGGATCACCCTTGATGACAGGAACTGGAACTAGTAACAGAATCTACACTCAAAAGAAGAATACAACAAGAGTAGCATCAGTACAAACAATACGTACTGAGTAAGCATCATAGGCCGACTAAGATTAGTTCACGCATACAAGCATAAAATCAACAAGATAAGAAGATAGGCACACAATACTCAATCCAAGGTCACAAAATATCCCATAATTGAATCACAACCTAAGAGGAAGCTTCTAAACCACAAATCTGTCGAGTCTCTATAATCTCAATCAATAATCGCGAATCCAAGTCCTTAAACTGGGTAGAGTCACTACTCCGCAATCTGACCTAGTCCATAATTCGATCCATGCCACCACAATGATATTAATAGACCATACCAAATCAGAAATAAGAGCTATTTGATGATGCAAAATAAAATGTAATGATGTGCGATGCAATGCACTGGCCAAATACCTCAAACTTGTACACACATGCTAATGGTATTGTTTTCCAAATAGTCATGACTCATGGGTGACCCGCAAAGTCTATGTACCCCTCGCTCCAGAACAGATCTCGAATACGAGTTCACAAATAAGCCACATCCTCACCCTCTGTTAGACGTGCCTTTATGCATATGTTGTATGCAAAGTGAGTATTCAAAATATGGTTCAAATCTAGAACCTCAAGATGAAACAACAACTCAAAGTAAGCATGATCAATCAATGAAATCAAATACCAATGAAAGTTCAAGTCGCAATGCCATAACCATATCAGGACATAGAATAATTAGCTCAACCTTGGAATGAATCATACAAATCTTCTCGATCAACATAAGAGTCTATGACACCCTTTACTTCCATAAATAGGAAGTACCCCTCACAACTAAGTCTTGCATCACCAAAGTGTTCCATTTTCTTTCATAGTTGCCATAAGTCTTTCATCAATCATTTTCGGACCATTTCCATCATATATGAATGTATTAATGCAGGAATGAGGAATCAGTGCAATGAATGTAAATGAATATGCTATGAAGATCACAAACACCATAAGTTGTATCAAATCCTGCATAACTTCGTTACCATCAGCAATCATAATCAAGATCTCACTCGTCCTTTATCGCAAGTACACATCCAATTCAAGCCTAATCTGATCACAATATAAATCTCAACGTATTTCCAATTCAACAGTCAATATAGAACAATCAACTAATAATATCAAGGTCAATGAATACAAGGTACCATGTCATAAGTCTTAACAGGACTCTGATAAATCACTCAACAACAGTAAGGATATGTAATCATCTCAACCAACAAGAAGAGTATATGGAACCAAACCATGTAAATTTAAAGGTGTCCCAATGTTCGATTCTAAAGAATCAACGGTTCTATTGGTGACCCATTCAAAAGAAGCTGGCTGCTTTGACTTTGATTAGCTAATTGAGTGTAGAGGGTGTTGTGCTCCTCTTAATTTGTTCCCGTTAACGACCACAAAGGCCAACACTGCTCTTGCTTGCTACTTTCCCACTTGTCCTTTTTTACTACTTTGACTAGCGCCCGGCAAAGGAATGATTTTTTCCTAAAGCCGACTTCCTTTATCGAGCGGCTCTCTCTGTTAACGATAAAAGCGATGGTTCGGGGTGGGCTGTCTGAAATAAGCTGTTATTTTTCTCAGTCCTAATCCTAATAAATACCATGTGAAGTGCGTGATCACCCATACTCCTAATGCCTTAATTATCTTATATATGTAATAACTTATCGAGTCAACCCCCTTCGTACTCCAGCTAATGGAAAAATGCCTTTGAATGTTGTAATCATCGACAACACAACCGACGTCCACCATAGGCTCGGCGAGCTGTCCTCCTAGATTTCCCGAAGGTAATGCCAGGGCCTTTTCAGTACTGATGACTCTTGATGCCAAGAAGGAGACGAACAAGATGAGACAGACCATTGTTCATAGGTTGGTTATAAGCCCGGAGGTCATAATAAAAAAATGCAAGTATGGAAGCTTCTATCCTCAATCAAGTAAGAAAGCTTGTTGACACCTAATTTTGACCTCCCGTAATTATTTTAATCACTCGGAGTCCTTGAAAAATAAATAAAATGAGTTATGCACCTTAAAGGGTTTAAATAATTTTTATAAATTATTCAGATCAATATTTTACTCCTTTAAATTGGTGAAAAGGTTTTTTTTCATGACATCACAAATTTATTTAAAAGTTAATTGGACTTTTATGACATTTATGAGATGCTTGCAAGATTTAAGCAAAAGAAAGTGGGTATTTTTCTTTAAAATAAGAATCACTTATTTAATGGTTTAAACTATCAAAAATTCAAAATTAGCAAATACTTTATTCCTTTCAATCCAAGGAGTTTGAGTAATTTAGATAGTTATCCATTTCACCCCTTTAATATTTAATTTTGCATAATTTGTGTAATTTGTCAAAATTATTTATAATTACCTATAAATGTTTTAATTAGTCAAATAAGTGGTCCTTAATGAAAATTGATGTTTAAATTATTTAATTATTTTGTTATGGCCACAATTAATTTAACCAATTCGTGGTCTAAGGAAATTGTGGCCATTTTTGAAACATTAGCCTCTTAATGGCATTAATTGAAATAACCAACTTCATTGGCTTAAGTTAATTAAGGTCATTAATGCAATTTAATTTTTAAATCTGCTAATTAAGCAAAATATGGCCATAATTGGAATAACCAGCTAGATTAAAGTCAATTAAGGCCAAATGTGGTCATAATTGAAATTATCAGTTGGATGAAAATCAATTAGGGCCATATTCGCGATTTCAAGCCCATTTACACAGTTGGCCATTTTAAAATTATTTTAATAGGATAATTATATCTTAATTTTGTCTATAATTAAAATATTATTACCAATAGTCAATTTTAATTTTTATCTAATTATTAAATTATCTGTTTTTCTCTCTATATATATGTACTAGTTATGTGAGGCCCGTGCTAAGCCCGGGCCCAAACTCAAGATATAAAAGTAGATATTTTAACTAAAGAAATATAATTTGTATTAATACAAGTGTACAACAACAACAACAACAACAACAACAACAGCCATATACCCATTGTAGTCCCACAAGTGGGTAGTTATATAAAAGAAAAAAAATTCATTCTACTCCTTTAATATTTTAACTTCCATTTTGATGAAATTATTTACTTCAAATCAAATGTGGAGCCAGAATTTGACATTTATAACTTATGTATCCTAATTTTCTGAAGTTTTTTAGTTCTAAATAAATAATCTATACATAGTTAATGAAATTTTAAGACAAATACATAATTTAACTTGTGCAGCGGATGGAGCTGCTCCTCTCTTAATTAGGGATTAGGGGTTCGAACATGGATATGGAAAAAATCTTTGGAGGAAGCGCTCCCCCCGAAGAGGCGCGATACAGTGCGAATTATCTGGATTAATTGGGCTCAAATGCGGATATCGAGCACCAACCAGAAAACCAAAGAACATGAAAAATGATGTAGGAGGTTAGATAACTTTTGAAAAGTAGACCTTAAAAACAAAAAACAAAAAAATTGACTTAAATAAATAAGATTAGGACCTAAAAGTAATTAATTAAGAAATTTTAAAAAAAATTGGAAATTATTGTGAGGACTACAAAAATCCCCAGGTTCGATAGTTTTTGAAAAGTAGACCTTAAAAATAAAAAACCAAAAAATTGACTTAAATAAATAAGATTAGGACCTAAAAGTAATTAATTAAAAAGTTTTTAAAAAATTGGGAAATTATTGTGAGGACATAGTTAATGAACTTTTAAGACAAATACATAATTTAACTTGTGCAGCGGATGGAGCTGCTCCTCTCTTAATTAGGGATTAGGGGTTCGAACATGGATATGGAAAAAATCTTTGGAGGAAGCGCTCCCCCCGAAGAGGCGCGATACAGTGCGAATTATCTGGATTAATTGGACTCAAATGCGGATATCGAGCACCAACCAGAAAACAAAAGAACATGAAAAATGAGGTAGGAAGTTCGATAGCTTTTGAAAAGTAGTCCTTAAAAAAACTAAAAAAATTGACTTAAATAAATAAGATTAGGACCTAAAAGTAATTAATTAAAATTTTTTTAAAAAAATTGGAAATTATTGTGAGGACTACAAAAATCCCCAGGTTCGATAACTTTTGAAAAGTAGACCTTAAAAATAAAAAACCAAAAAATTGACTTAAATAAATAAGATTAGGACCTAAAAGTAATTAATTAAAAAGTTTTTAAAAAATTGGGAAATTATTGTGAGGACTACAAAAGTCCTCACATTTGCTCTTATATTATATAGTAATAAACTAGGTATACGTGTATATTGTCACGACCCAACCGATGAGTCGTGACGAGTATCTGACCTCTAGCGACCAAACACCCCTATACTCATATCTGAATCTTACTGAATATCAAGGGCCCATAAATGACTTAAACTGATCTTATAATTAGGCGACATCATGAACTCTGAACAATCTGCATATATACATAAACATGCTGAAGAACAGTGCAAGCCAGCTAGGCTGCTACATATACTGTACACAAAAGAATATAAGCCAACAAGGCTACATCATCTGACTAATACATACATCTGTCTACAGACCTCTACTGGAATAAAAGTTGTAGAAAGGATGGGACGGGGATCCATCATACCCGTGTGCATATACATCTCAAAAGGATAGCATACCAAAACTGATTGCAGCTTTGGATCAAATGGAGCGGATTGACCACTGCTAGGTATAGAGGTCCTACTGAGCAGGACCACCTATTGGTCTACCTGAACCTGCGGGCATGAACGCAGCCCTCCGAGCAACGGGGAGTCAGTACGAATAATGTACTGAGTATGTAAGGCATAAGAACAACATATGTATATAAGAATCATGGATAAGATCTGAACTCATAAGCTGAAATGACTATCTGCATGTACTTGTATGAACTGGTATCTGTATAAATCTGTATAATTGACAATGCCTCTGTGGGCGCATAATATGCATGCTCATGCCTATAAATGTAGGTCATACGCATGTCAAGCCTCTATGGCATCCCATCATATCATATCGGTCTCTCTGCGGCCATCATCATAGACATTGCTGCGGTACGTGCAACCTGATCCCTATATCATCATCATGGTGCACTAGCTGATTAGGTGGTAATGCGTGTATAACTCTTATCTCTCTTCTCATACCCTACGTATATCTAATATTCACGTATATAACGCCTTCTGGTCACGGGTCAATGTACATAGATGTATAATGAATGTAATGCATGAATAAACTGTATACATAGAACTGGATACATAAAACTGGACCCATGAACAGGAGGAATTATCATAAGACGGGGTACATGAACATCAAATACTGAAGTACTCTTAATTCTTCTAAGAGTAGAGTAATATGGAAGCTCACTTACTCGCTCGTTGGCTCATATCATAGGATCATGCCAAAAGAAAGAAAGGATATCCTTAACATACCTCGGAGTATATCCAATCGTCCAACTTCTACCTCTCGAACTTGTAAGTCTACAATTAAGATAACATAGGCCTTAATTAGACTATTTCCTTCACTTACTAACCATCTTTAGATACGTATAAAGCTCAGCAACTCTTCAACTTCACATTCGATCCAACATCAACCACAATACTCACAACAACATTGACAACACATATTTATATCAAAATATACTTAAATCCATTCCCAATCATCTCTTAAAAATAACCCCAATTCACTATCTTACCCTTTATCAACTTACCACTTCCATAAGTATCCTCTCTTCATTTAAAACCACTAAAGCTCTTGATAATTTACTTAAATACAAGGGTAGAAATCATTTACATACCTTGAGAGCCTAATATTCCAAGAATCACTTCAACTCCAACTTCCTAAGCTTCACAACCTTGAAGAAACCCTAGAAACAACCTTCTTTTTGACAAGCACGGGTTCACGGGCTCGAATCTTACCAAATCTCCACTAATAATGATGGAAAATGTTGGGAGAGAAAATACTAGGGTTTCTCTGATTTGGAATGGAGGAAAATGAGAAATAAAGTCGTGAACCACATATTTATACTCGGAGTTAAATAGTTACAGCGGTGCGGTTCGACGAGCGGGTCGACAACCCGTCGACGTGCTCCGTCGACCTGCGCCTGCAGATTCAGGGTTGCAGAAGCACATCGACGCCGCATAACGACACGATGACTGGTGTCTGCAAATTTCTCCAGTTCAGTTTAGATCGCATCGATTTGATTCGTTCAACTTTTAACCCTGTAAATTGCCAGGAACACCTGCTGGTACCTTTATACACAGGATAAGACACTTTCTACCTCCAAACTCGGGCTCGGGTCTCTATTCCAAAGGCATACCCGACTAGGAAGCCATAGGTTCTCCTACGATGAAAATGAGAGGTGTAACATATATGTATACACTGGGTATACATACACATGTGTGTATATATATATATATATATATATATATATATATATATATATATATATATACACACTACAACAAAAAGGGGCAGCCTTAATATAATTTTTTTTGGACCGAGTCAAGCCCAAAACATGCCAAGACTCGGCCTAACTCGGTCAATGCAGATAAAGGGGGTATATCCCCTTTTATTTTTATTTTTATTTTCAAACGACCCTTTCCCCTTCCCCTTTCTCTCTTTTCTTCTTTCTTGCAAAACCCTAAGCCGCCGCCTACCTTTTCCCTTCTCTCTCGTCCCAAAAATGGAAATATTACAGTGCAAGTGTGAAGTACACTGCTTTTGCAGTGTTATTTATGTGCAAAGAATTAATTCAAAGGTTGCTTTTACCTATATCTTTTAAAAATCGGTAACAATTTCTTTTCCTTTTGTTTTTCTTTGAAATTACTTAGTCAAAGTTGATTATTGTGTCTGATTTTGTTGTATTGTGTTCATTTGCTTGATTTCCATTGGTTGGGGTGAAGGGTTTGAATCGAGTCGAATGAGGCTCATATCTGGCCGTTCATTTGTTGATAAGTCGTTTTAAGCCATAGATATGCTTTGAAAGTTCATTTTCTAGGAAACATTAGTTGTCCCACATCGTCACTTTGAGGGTTTGAACAATTTTGGGGTTCTATATAGAACCCCACCCTTACCATGAAAAAAGGTCATAAAATTGGGGAAAAAATTCAAAGAGGCTAGAAACTTCGGATTCAAGGCTCTTAACATAAAATTTTTAAAGACTTTGACTTAGGTTGAGGTTCTCTTAGTTCTAAAAATTTGTTTTCTTTCTTGTTTTCGAGTTAGGTGTGACTGAGTGTGATTTTGGAAGCACAAAAATCTTTCAAGTTCAATTTTGACCACGGCTGCACTTTAAAAAAGGTAACATTTTATCCTTTTTGCTTATTTTGTTATTTAGTAGTTAGTTTATGTGATAGTGGTCTTTTTGATGTTTGTTGTTAGATTATCTTTGGTTCAATTAGGTGGTAATGTGCAGTTTTGAATGATGCTTAATGCTCATAAAATGTTTTGGAAATTACTTCTTTATTTCAAAAGATGCCTGCTTAAACCTTAATATTAGTTGCTAATATGGACTGAATGTATGAGATTAGATAATGTATTGGTGTTGTTCTATAGATAGGGATGAGCAGATTGATGCGTGCTTTATTAGATGTTGGAGTTTCCTGTTTGGCTGCTCAAACCTTAAACATGACAAAAAAATATGATTACATGATTCATAGTAGCAATTTAGTGAACTTTTAAACCAACACTAGGCCTATTTGAATGTAATAGATGGCTGAGGTACTGTGATGATCTATCTTGAATCATATAAGGCAGTTGCTATTTCCTGGATGAGACTATGCCGAATTTGAATCTTCAATCTGTTTTCATAAGTCTGTACACTTTGTGTAAGTCAATTAGATAGCATGAATTATGATTAGGATAAAAAAAGGATCATGATTAGATTAAAATAAAGCTTAAAGAGTCTAGGCATACTTATAGGGGTCTATTTGTATTTGAATGGGTTGGAGTCTACCTAAGTCTGTTTGAATATGTGGATTAGCCTAAAAATAACTTTTAGTAGTTGTATGCTATACATTAAAGGTAAGTTGAAGTAATAATACTCCAGGATATGATATAAAAGTTTTAAAATGAAGGTTGAGACTAAGGTTCACTTATTTGGTAACAGGTTCCCAAATGATCCATTAGAAGTTAGTGTGGGTTTATAAAGTTGTAAAATCTTCTAAAATGAATCAGGATAACTAGATACAACTAGGATGATTGTGTGTCATGGTTGTTCATTTAAGCAGAGTTTAGTCTTGACTTTTCGTGTTATCAGACCCTCCCCTTTTCATGTCTAATTCATTCTTGAGTCTTCAAAAGAGGTCTAGTGGGATTAAAAAGGGGTAATTGAGTCCTAATATGCTCTTGACTATTAAAAATGATTAATCAACTAGTGAAAAGGAGATATTTGAGTTTAAAGGCTACTGCTCAGTCTGAACTTAAGCTTTTAAATGATTAAAATGTTCAAACCTTTCCAAAGTAGTAATGTCCAAAAGGTATTTATAATACTTTTGCACAGTTAGGACCATAGACTTAGTTGATTAAAACTATTAACTTATGTAGTCAACTAGGTGTTTAGATGAAATTTGGTTTAAGGGCAGTGCCAAACTAGTCTTGACCACAAGGTCTTGGTGATTGCCATTAGGCATGAGGATAAGGTAAGGGAGTTGAGATTTCCTTGGGAGAGTAAAAGGTGAGCTTAGGCATGAACTGGAGGTAGTGACCAGTGGGGCCTTTGATCCTTTTTTACTAAAAGTAAGACTTAGGAGACGGATGGGGAGGTGATGACCTCACCCTATCCTTTTTCTCTTTCAGGAACCTGTGGTTTCCTTGTCTCCTAAACCTTGTTCCCATAACTGTGGGATTCACAGAGATCTCAGGATTGGTTAGGAAGAGTTTATCATGCCTTGGAGGATCCTTGAGATTTTACGCTATATAAAAATAAGTTAAAGCAAGGGTGAGGGTCTGTCACATCTTCTGCCATAATTAAAAGGATTTAAAACTACCATTAATTAAGTTGTAAGAGTAAGTTATCATCAGGATCTAGACCCATGTTTCAGAATTCAAACTTGTTTGCTTTGTGTTGCTTAAGAGTGAATATGTTCCATAAAACCTATATGATACTTTTATGTGTGGACCTGTCTGTGCTGTGTACTAGACATAGTTTGAATTTGGAGAAGGGACATTTTAGTTAACCTAAGGTTGGTGAGAATCTGAAGTGTTGACTTTAGACATTAATGTGCATTGTAGTTTAATTTGGATTGAAAAGGTAAAGTGGTACTCTGTTTAATAAGGTATGTCTCTATAGTGTTGCTGTGTTTAAAATCCTATCATGTCTAGAACTATAGGGATGAGATAACTGAACACTGCGTCTGTGTCAAAAAATGAAATGGTGATAAGCTGAAATTGGTTTGATGTTGTTGTTTGAGGATGTTGTGAGTATTCTTGAAATAGTTTGAACCACTTGGCATAGGGTGGTCTTTTCAGGTCATCTCAAAGAGGGGGCAGGGAAGAGTCAAGCTTAGCTTGACTCATAGTACCTACCCTCTAAATGAGGGGTGTCATGACACAGTCCATGGACTATTGGGAGCATTCCTGTCATGAGGGTGCATTGGTCTTTCTTAAATCTCACCATTTTATCAAAGGATTGGAAATAGAAAGGGGTGGGAAAGTTAACTTGTTTAAATGTCTAATGGGAACTTAGGAAGTTAAGAAGTGGACACTGGTTATTTCAATAGGGTGATTTTGCTTTCTTTCTAAGGAAAATGGGCTAGTTTAAGGCTGTTACTAACAGGTGTCCTGTTAGGAGTTAAAAAATCCTAAGTTGCAAAGAATTGTTTTAAACATTATGCCATTCTTTTTTCTGTGAGACTTGGTGACATACATAGGCGGTCCTTTCTCTTTTTTATTCAAATGGTAATTTACATGAAATCTTGTTGTATATATGCTGTTACTACTGCTTGACTAAGATAAAGGTTCATGTTTGTGGTTTTTCCTGAGAATATGAACTGCACAGTCTCAGTTCAGTTGATGTTGTTTTAGTTTCAGACTTCTTGGTGTTCCAACCCTGTTTTGGTGATCCTAAGTTAGGGGATTTTTTCTCTTTATCCGCATCTCCCTATTGTGTTTCTGTTACTACATTAAGCTGCTCTCACTTACTACTATGAGGTCTGCTAACATGAGAAACTAGTGAATCATTTATTTGATAAGTACAAGAATTAAATCAGACTTGAATCAGCTTTAGTTTATATATTTGGACACAGTCCTAAGGGATAACGATTAATGAGGTGAATGAAATGATCTTGAGGCTTAAAGTTAAACATATAGAGTGTGGATATACACAAAATATGTATATGTTAATGAAAAGGAAGAGGAATATACATATGGTATACACTTGCCACATGTGTATATCAGATGTATACTATGTGTATATGAGAGAATGGGCCAGTTATAGGCAGTATGCATACATGAGTAAAAGAGGATGTTTTGTTTGTATCATCTATTTGACTAAGTATTTTGAATTTGTTATGTTATTTTTATACATCATTGCATTACAATATCTGCCTCAGTCTCTCTGTCATGACTTTGAGTTTAGTTTTAATGTTGTTTATATTTGACTTACTTCCCTATATGATGATGCTTTTGTACAACTTTGAGGCTTTGATTGTACACTATGGCAACACTAGTTTGGAGAGTTTGAGGTGGTTTGGGAGATAGTTCTAGCCATTCCCCGATGTCTAGCCATGCCTGGGTTTCGTGAAACCCCTTGGGACTTGTGTGGCGTCCGGAATAAGAGTGGTGACAACCTTTTCACTTTGGTCTGGTATGAGTTGCAGTTCAGTGAAGCCAATAGTGTATTATCAATTCCCTTAATTGTGCACTTGTAATCAAATTGGATATACATGTATATATATGCTTATAATTATGCTAGTGATAGGTTAAAAAACATAGACTAATTTGGTTCCTTTTCCTCAGCCCCCCCCCCCCCCCCCCCACCGCATGGCCATTTGGGTTGGAGTCTAGCTACCCTGTTGTGCCAAAGGCCTAATAGGAAATTTCCTTTCAAAAACTGTTAAGTCCAAGGAGAGAAAAGGGAAGCTAATATTTATTGAAGGCCTAGTCATGGGTAAAAATGATATGAAGGCCGAACCATGGGTAAAAATGATCAATTAGGGGTTTGGTACACTCCTAGCATATCCTTCCTTAAATTTCATTACTAGTTCCTTTATTGATTAAAGTGTTGTATTTGTATGTTGTAAAACAAACTCACACTATTATTGGAATCATTTATGGTTTGGACTAGGCATCTTAGGTAAATGGTACATATGCTGTTTAGTTCGATCTTAGGCCCCCCAACGTGATATTTCAAAACTTAGATTAATATAAATGTTTTTCTGAAAGAATAAAAAATGGCTAAAAACAGTAAAGGAATGAAAAGGATCAGTTTCATTTTACTAAAAAAATATATTGTTATCATTTTCCCTAAACATAGAAAGACATGGCCCAACTCGGTCAATGCAGATAAAGGGGGTATATCCCCCTTTGTTTTTATTTTCAAACGACCCTTTCCCCTTTCTCTCTTTTCCTCGTTCTTGGAAAACCCTACGCCGCCGCCTACCTTTTCCCTTCTCTCTCATCCCAAAAATGGAAATATTATAGTGCAAGTGTGAAGTACACAGCTTTTGCAGTGCTATGTATGTGCAAAGAATAAATTCAAAGGTTGCTTTTACCTATATCTTTTCAAAATCAGTAATAATTTCTTTTCCTTTTGTTTTTCTTCGAAATTACTTAGTCAAAGTTGATTATTGTGCCTGATTTTGTTGTATTGTGTTCATTTGCTTGATTTCCTTTGGTTGGGGGTGAAGTGTTTGCATTGAGTCGAATGAGGCTCAGATCTGGCCATTCATTTGTTGATAAGCCATTTTAAGCCATAGATTTGCTTTGAAAGTTCATTTTCTAGGAAATATTAGTTGTCCCACATCGTCACTTTGAGGGTTTGAACAATTTTTGGGGTTCTATAAATAGAACCCCACCCTCACCATGAAAAATGGTTGGAAAATTGGGGGGAAAATTAAAAGAGGCTAGAAACTTTGCATTCAAGCCACTTAGTATAAAAAATTTAAAGCCTTTGACTTAGGTTGAGGTTCTCTTATTTCTAGAAAATTGTTTTCTTTCTTGTTTTCGAGTCTGGTGTGGCTGGGTGTGATTTTGGAAGCACAAAAGGCTTTCAAGTTCAATTTTGACCACAGCTGCACTTTAAAAGGGTAACATTTTATCCTTTTTGCTTATTTTATTATTTAGTAGTTAGTATATGTGACAGTGGTCTGATTGATGTTTGTTGTTAGATTATCTTTGGTTCAATTAGTTGGTAATGTGCAGTGTTGAATGATGCTTAATGCTCATAAAATGTTTTGGAAATTACTTCTTTATTTCAAAAGATGCCTGCTTAAACCTTAATATTGGTTGCTAATATGGACTGAATGTATGAGATTAGATAATGTATTGTTGTTGTTCCATAGATAGGGATGAGCAGATTGATGTGTGCTTTATTAGATGTTGGAGTTTCCTGTTTGCTGCTCAAACCTTAAACATGACAAAAAAATATGATTACATGATTCATAATAGCAATTTAGTGAACTTTTAAACCAACACTAGGCCTATTTGAATGTAATAGATGGCTGAGGTACTGTGATGATCTATCTTGAATCATATAAGGCAGTTGCTATTTCCTGAATGAGACTATGTCAAATTTGAATCTTCAATATGTTTTCATAAGTATGTATACTTTGTCTATGTCAATTAGATAGCATGAATTATGATTAGGATAAAACAAGGATCATGATGGGATTAAAATAAAGCTTAAAGAGTCTAGGCATATTTATAGGGGTCTATTTGCATTTGAATGGGTTTGAGTCTACCTAAGTCTGTTTGAATATGTTTGGATTAGCCTAAAAATAACTTTGAGTAGTTGTATGCTATATATTAAAGGTAAGTTGAAGCAATAATACTCTAGGATATGATATAGAAGTTTTAAAATGAAGGTTCACTTATTTGGTAACAGGTTCCCAAATGGTCCATTATAAGTTAGTGTGGGTTTATAAAGTTGTAAAATCTTCTTGTAATAGTCTTTTACGGCATTTCCACCCCTTTCCGAGCTTGGTTAGCTCATCTTTGACCCGAGGGGACCGTTGACAGGCTTCTGGAGGTGTCTAAATTTGATTCGGGCGACTTTTGTGAAATTTGGGTTTTAAGCGAAGAAGGGTTGACTAAAGTTGACTTTTGGGTAAACGGACCTTTTTTTAGAAATCCGTCTATTCCAAGAGGCCCGAATGGTCGTTTAGAACTTGTGTGTATATCTGGTTCTGTTCCAAATGCACTCAGATGCATTTTGGGACTTGGGTTGGGAAGTTAATAATGAGGTATCGGGGGCTGACTCGGTTAACGAGACCTCAATTGGAAATTTCGACGCCACGAGTGCGTTCGTAGCGTATTTTTGTGTGGGTCTGTGTATGTGGTGTGTGAGCAGATGTCCTTAGGGGTGGTTCGAGATTTCGGTTGAGACTTAGAAAATTTATTGGGTTTCTGGTAGCTGGTGTCTGCCATAGCAGCACCAGTGCCATCCCAGCGGCACCGCTGTTGCGGTGAGATGACTGCTGGGGCGGCCAAGCCCATTTCATCCCAGACCACCCCAACCGTCCTAGAGGACGCTAGGGCGGTGGCGCTGTAGAGGCCCCGATGCCGCCGTGGCAGTATCAGGCCTGTTATTTCATTAAGTGTGCATTAAAAGCCCATTGTTTATTCATTCAATACCATTACGAAAATTGAGCCCTTGGGGACTGTTTTAGAAGATTATTGGAGAAAACTCTTGGTGGTAAGTCTTGCTAACCTCTTTACTAATTCCTTGTTCCTAATCATTATATATTCCTCTTTCCTTATAGTTCCTTTGTAATGGGAGATAAAAGTGGAGTTAATGAATATTCTATCTAGGCTTGTTAATGATGAAATTAATTGGGATTATGCTAGATTAAGATGTATCTAGGGTTATTAATCATATATCTTCCATTATTAATGGTGAATCCTTAAATCAAAGAGTTAGGGTTTATTCCCAAAATTGAGGGTTTTGCTTGAATTTCGAAATTAGGGGGATCTTTGAGTTAATCTAGCAATTAGTTGATGGGTTTTGATCACCTAGTGCTTAATTTGATATTTTACTCTCGAATTTCCCATTTTGAACCTGTGGGCCCCGTTTCCCCAAATTCTAGGGTTAGATTTGACCTAAATTGAATGATAGCAATATTAGTATCGTTCTTCATGATTTCTAATCTAGATTTCGAATATTCCTAGACTTCTTTGATCTTAAGGCTCAGCGGAAGGGCAAGGCAAAAACGTGATTGTTGGTGTTTACTGTTCGACCATCCAGGTAGGTTATGACTTACCCTTGGTGAGGCTTCATGTAGCGAAGCATATATTTAGATTATATTATCGGAGAAAGCATGTAAATCTTTGGGTATGCAGTTGGGTTATATATTGTCTTAGGTTGGGCCCCGTTGCATGATTGGGGCTAGCCACCCCGTTGTGTTATGACTTGATTGTTCTATTGTGTTGGCTTAATGCCACGTGTTGTTAGTAGATATTGGGAACTGTTGTTACATCTTGATTATGATATGGTGGTACCTTACTTTTAACGTTGATACGAGTATAGAGTGTCGTATGACCTATGTAGTTGTTGATGATATTGTTGGCGTACCCGTGTTGGTACTTGTGACACTGATATATTGTGGCGTACCCATGTTGGTACTTGTGATATTGAGCTGATTCTTGATGTTGACATATGCATTGCACTCATTTTCATTCTTCATGATATACTGTTAATACACTGTTGGTACTTAGTGAAATATTATGCTGAGCTTGGCTCGATTTTGTTTTTTAATGAGAGTGATGTGAGAGTCCAGTATCCAATGTTAGTCCCGGAATCGTGGATTGAGTGAGTGCATGGACTCCGACGGTCCACCACGGTGGTGCCGGTGAGAACCCCCATGGGCAAAGATTTGGGTCTCGTCTGTCTGTTGGGTAAAGATCCGGGACGAGTGGCACTTAGACTTCACTAGTCACCTTGGGTTGTGCTACCGAGACATCGATACTTCCGTCCGGAGTACATATGTACATGGCATTGCACTGCATTGACATTCATACATCATTTCATTGAAATGCATGGTGGCTTATATTGTGATGATTCGGTGTTATACTTGTTTGATTGATTCAGATTGCTTATATGTCGAGACTTGGCATATTTGGGTTTATATGCTTCAACCTAGGTGGTGACGGATACCTGTTTCTTATTGTGTTTGAATTATACTTGTTGATTTATCTGCCTATCCTGCTTTATTGTATGAATTATGTTAGCTATACTTAGTCAGCCGATGATACCTACCTATACTGTTGTTTAGTACTGACCTGCACTTGCTGCATTTCTTTATGAATGCAGAGTATCAGGTTGGGTCTGCTTCCATCTCTCGTGGCTGATAGTCACCTTCAGCATAGTATCGAGTTTCTAGGGTGAGCACGAGACGTTCGCTGCCTTGAAGACTCTTCTTATTTATGTCTTACTATTTCTAATCTATGACATAGATAGATTTATGTATTATTATATTCCAGACTTGTATATTTTCATTAGATGCTCCTCTATGGCTTAGACCAGACCCTAGGGGTATTTTCCTTATTCTGCACTATTTATATTATATATTATTGCGAGACTTACGTAATAATTCTATTATGCTTGCTTGATTTAATTATTCATGTCCTTATTTATTGTTAGGTTGAGGGTTCGCTTACTGAAGTGGGAAAGGTAAGTGCCCGCACGACTTGGTCATATTGGGTTGTGACACATCTAAAATGAATCAGGATACCTAGATACAACTAGGATTATTGTGTGTCATGGTTGTTCATTTAAGAAGAGTTTAGCCTTGACTATTCATGTTATCAGACCTTCCCCTTTTCATGTCTAATTCATGCTTAAGTCTTCAAAAGAGGTCCAGTGGGGTTAAAAAGGGGTAATTAGTCCTAACATGCTTTTGACTATTAAAAATGATTAATCTATTAGTGAAAAGGAGTTGTTTGAGTCTAAAGGCTGGTGCTCAGTCTGAACTTAAGCTTTTAATCGAGTAAGATGTTCAAACCTTTCCAAAGTAGTAACGTCTAAAAGGAATTTCAAATTGTTTTGCACAGTTGGGACCATAGACTCAGTTGATCAAAACTGTTACCTTATGTGGTCAACTAGGTGTTTAGATGAAATTTGGTTTAAGGGCAGTGTCAAACTAGTCTTGACCACGAGGTCTTGGTGAATCCCAATAGGCATGAGGATAAGGTAAGGGAGTTAAGATTGCCTCGGGAGAGTAAAAGGTGAGCTTAGGCATGAACTGGAGGTAGTGACCAGTGGGGCCTTTGATCCCTTTTTACTGAAAGTAAGACTTAGGAGACGGATGGGGAGGTGATGACCTCACCCTATCCTGTTTCTCTTTCAGGACCCTGAGGTTTCCTTGTCTCCTAAACCTTGTTCCCATGACTGTGGGATTCACAAAAATCTCAGGATTGGTTAGGAAGAGTTTATCATGCCTTGGAGGATCGTTGAGATTTTACGCTATATAAAAACAAGTTAAAGCAAGGGTGAGGGTCTGTCACATCTTCTGCCATAATTAAAAGGATTTAAAACTACCATTGATTAAGTTCTAAGAGTAAGTTATCATCACGATCTAGACCCATGTTTCAGAATTCAAACTTGTTTGCTTTGTGTTGCTTAAGATTGAATATGTTCCATAAAACCTATATGATACATTTATGTGTGGACCTGTCTGTGTTGTGTACTAGACATAGTTTGAATTTGGAAAAGGAGCATTTTAGTTAACCTAAGGTTGGTCAGACTCCTTACTCTTGAACTTGAAGTGTTGCATTTAGACTTTAATGTGCATTGTAGCGTAACTTGGATTAAAAAGATAAAGTGGTACTCTATTTAATAAGATATGTCTCAATACTGTTGGTGTGTTTAAAATTCGATCATGTCTAGAGCTATAGGGATGAGATAACTAAACACTGGGTCTGTGTCAAAAAATGAAACAGTGATAAGCTGAAATTGGTTTGAGGTTGTTGTTTGAGGCTGTTGTGAGTATTCTTTAAATAGTTTGAACCACTTGGCCTAGGGTGGTCTTTTCAAGACATCTCAAAGAGAGGGCAAGGAAGAGTCAACCTTATCTTGACTCATAGTACCTACCCTCCAAATGAGGTGTGTCATGACACAGCCTATGGACCATGGGGGGCATTCCTGTCATGATGGTGCATTGGCCTTCCTTAAATCTCACCATTTTATCAAAGGGTTTGAAATAGAAAGGGGTCGGAAAGTTAACTTGTTTAAATATCTGAAGGGAACTTAGGAAGTTAAGAAGAGGAAACTGGTTATTTCAATAAGGTGATTTTGCTTTCTTTCTAAGGAAAATGGGCTAGTTTAAGGCTGTTTCTAACAGGTGTCCTGTTAGGAGTTAAAAAATCCTAAGTTGCAAAGAATTGTTTTAAACATTATGCCATTCTTTTTTTCTGTGAGACTTGGTGACATACATAGGTGGTCCTTTCTCTTTTTTATTCAAATGGCAATTTACATGAAATCTTGTTGTATATATGCTGTTACTACTGCTTGACTAAGATAAAGGTTCATGTTTGTGGTTTTTCCTGAGAATATGAACTGCACAGTCTCAGTTCAGTTGATGTTATTTTAGTTTCAGACTTCTTGGTGTTCCAACCCTATTTTGGTGATCCTAAGTTAGGGGATTTTTTTCTCTTTATCCGCATCTCCCTATTGTGTTTCTGTTACTACATTAAGCTGCTCTCACTTACTACTATGAGGTCTAACATGAGAAACTAGTGAATCATTTATTTGATAAGTACAGGAATTAAATCAGACTTGAATCAGCTTTAGTTTATATATTTGAACACAGTCCTAAGGGACAAGGAGTAATGAGGTGAATGAAATGATCTTGAGGCCTAAAGTTAAACATATAGAGTGTGGATATACACAAAATATGTATAGGTTAATGAAAAGGAAGAGGAATATGCATATGGTATACACTTGGTATACACATCACATGTGTATATCAGAAGTATACTATGTGTATATGAGAGAATGGCCCAGTTATAGGCTGCATGCATACATGAGTAAAAAAGGATGGTTTGTTTGTATCACCTATTTGACTAAGTATCTTGAAGCTGTTATGTTATTTTTATACATCATTGCATTACAATATCTTCCTCTGTCTCTCTGTCATTACTTTGAGTTTACTTTTAATGTCGTTTGTATTTAAATTACTTCCCTATGCATTGATGCTTGTGCACAACTTTGGGGCTCTGATTGTATATTATAGCAACACTAGTTTGGGGAGTTTAAGGTGGTTTGGGGGATAGGTCTAGCCATTCCCCGATGTCCAGTCATGCCTGAGGTTCGTGAAACCCTTGGAACTTGTGCGGCATCGGGAATAAGAGTGGTGACAACCTTTTCCCTTTGGTATGGTATGAGTTGCAATTCAGTGAAGCGAATAGTGTATGATCAAGTCCTTTAATTATGCACTTGTAATCAAATTATATGTACATGTATATATATGCGTATAATTATGTTAGTGATAGGTTCAGCAAACATAGACCAATTTGGTTCCTTTTCCATTTCCCCCCTGCCGCATGGCCATTTGGGCTGGAGTCCAGCCACCCTGTTGGGCCAAAGGCCTAATCGGAAATCTCCTTTAAAAATCTGTTAAGTCCAAGAAGAGAAAAGGGAAGCTAATATTTATTGAAGGCCCAATCATGGTTAAGAATGACATGAAGGCCCAACCATCGGTCAAAATGCTCCATTAGGGGTTTGGTACAACCCTAGCATATCCCTCTTTCCTTGAATTTCGTTATGCTAGTTCCTTTATTGATTAAAGTGTTGTATTTGTATGTTGTAAAACAAACTCACATTATTATTGGAATCATTTATGGTTTGGACTAGGCATCTTAGGTAAATGGTACATATGCCGTTTAGTTCGACCTTAGGCCCCCCAACGTAATTTTTCAAAACACGGATTAATATAAAAGTTTTTCTAAAAGAATAAAAAATGGCTAAAAACAGTAATGGAATGAAAAGGATCAGTTTCATTTTACTAAAAAAATATATTGTTATCATTTTCCCTAAACATAGAAAGACCAGGCTTGACATTTTTCTTCAAAGAGGAACGTTTTCTTGTTAACTCTGTTTTCCAAAAGCTCTTTTCCAAGTCCAGGCAGAAAAAATAGGTTTCAAAAATGTGCGTAAGTATTATGGTTTATGTTACACCTCGGAAATTTCCAATCTCGTATAGTAAATAGACTAACGAAGAATACGAGTATACGATGTTCTAATCAGAAGGGAATGATGTTTGACGACCGTAATTTAGATTTCAAAGGCAATGGGAATAAGAGGCAGGTTATGAGCCCAACGACTATTCATAGGTTCTGAAAATGTGGAAAGTTGCAGATTTGCACTTTGGCCCAGTTGATCGTAAAATGAAATACGGACCGTAAAGTAGTTTACGGGCCATAAACTGCCATGTCGTATTTCAACTTCCAAAACTTCAACTTTCTGTCAAATGCTTGAATGGTTAAAGACGACTTGAAATACGGACCGTAAACTAAAATACGGCCCGTAAACTGAGCTCGTAAATCACCATGTTCTCAGCCTACCTTTCTAGTTCTGTTATGCTTAAATACGCCCACAGAATACGGACCGTAAATTGGAATACGGACCGTAAACTGAGTTTACAACCACTGTTGCACTTTCGACAACTGTTCATTTCAAATCAGATTTTAAGTCATTAAAAGGAGACCCAAGCTCATTAATTCATTTCATTTCCACACCCCTTCTCTCTAAAACATCTCTCTACATTTATTCCACAAGAATTCAAGGATTATTAGTGATCAACAATATAAACCAAGTGAATCAAGTGTAAGAAAACCCATTAAAGATCATACAAGTCAAGAAATCTCATTGGAGATGAATTAGGGTTTTTGCTCAAGTGGAGTATTATCAACCAAGGCTTGTTCCTACGACATCTAAGGTAAGATTTATGATATTTCTATGTTGTTTAAGGTATTTGAGAGTTGAAATACTTGGATTGTAGAAGGGTATAGAAAAATGGGTCATGAATGTGGAATAGTGCCATTTTGAGAAATAACTTGAATTGAGTTACGATTCTTGATGTGTTGTGATGTAAATATGTTATAAATAATGTTGAGAACATGAGATGAGCAATGTATGTGAATGGACGTCGTCGTGCGTTATGGCCATGGATATGGGTGATTGAAAGTAAGTCTAGAATATGGATAATGTGGATGAATAATGACTATCGTTATAGTATTGTGAATGTATTATTGACGGTTGGGAGTTGATATACGCTATGGAGGAATGTTGTATAAATAAAGGAGATGCTGTCCGATTTTCTCTAGTTTTAGTCATGTATGCTAGCTATCGATTTCTAATGATAGTATGACTTTAATGAAAGTAGAAATGCGAGCGTTGAAGGAGAACGTGCAAGTGGTAAATAGTTGAACGGAAAGGTATGTAAGGCTAACCCTTCTTTCATAAGGCATGGTTCTTTGGCCAAACGTCTAAATCTTATATAAGACTATGATATCTTTCAAATGATTTGATCTTCCGAGCTTGTAAGCTCACGATTCTTGATACTCTACGATTGTACTAAGTTCCTCGTATGACGAGTAAGCCTATAAAGATAGATGTGATGAATGACAATAATAGTGACAATGATATGGAAGACGACTATAGTGGTAATAGCGATGACAATAATGATGACGACGATGATAGTAATTATAATAGTAAAGATGCTTATGAGCTATTATGTATATGTATCTATGTATGACTATTATGGAACCCTGAGCTTATGAGGCCGGGTAGGATATGTAAATAAATATGTATATGATTATGTAATGCGCGCACACCTCTGCAGACGGTACGGATAACCCTGACGCCTTGGTAGGGCCAGGTAGATGTAACCCTGACGCCTTGATAGGGCCAGGTATGTGTAACCTTGAGCCTTGGTTGGCCAAGTATGTATGAAACACCGATCCTGCATGGTCAGGTATGCTATGTAAATGCTATGTATATGATATGATTGTGTATATGACATAGACACGAGTACGTATACGAATATGAGCGTAAATATGGAACGAATACGATTATGGATACGAATATGGATATATGTACACAAATACGCATTAGAAATGGAAAGCTCCTATGAAAGGCAAGTAAGTGCTTATGTCGATGATATTACTATCTCCCATCCTGTGTTATCTTTCCTGTTGCTTATTATGCTTCTACATTGATACTGATCATGCTTTACATACTCATTACATTCTTCGTACTGACGTCCTTTTGTTTGTGGACGCCGCGTCATGCCTGCAGGTGCACAGGGAGACAGGATTGGTCCATAGCTACATTCTCAGGGACTATATAGCAGAGCTCCATTTCATTCGGAGCCATAGCGTTTGGGTACTTATTCTTTTGTGTACATAATTATGGGCATAGCGGGGTCCTGTCCCACTTATGTGATACGTTATACTCTCCTTAGAGGCTCGTAGACATGTGTATGTGGTTAGGTATGTCTGGCCTTGCCGGCCTATATTTCGTATATCATTTTGTTAGCCTTGTCGGCTCATGTACATTGATGTGGCATAGATACCAATGATGAAATAAAGGCATTGTTGTCCAATGGGATTAGCATGATGAAGGAATAGAAATGTATGTTCAATTATGTGGCTCACCTAGATGTAAGTGTAAGTGTAAGCCAAGGGGTGCCCGGGTGGGCTAGCATCGGGCGCTCGTCGCGGCCCCCTAGACGGGTCGTGACAGTTTAAATGCCAGAAATATTAGAATTGAAGCTCGTAAGTCAACAAAAAGCTCTCTTCTCTCTCCTTATATTCCCATGC